>NC_053490.1:501483873-501758873 GCF_905171775.1 Rana temporaria
TATACTCCATCTCAATGTAGGCTTCTTTGCAGACACCATTGTTCTATAGCACTCTCACCCATCCTGTAGGAGGAAAACATAGAAACCAAAAAGAGTAAAAGCTGGCCATGCACTGCTGAAATGTCAGCCTGACAATTCTGAAACATTTCAGCTGTGGGAGGTCCTTTTAGCACTCCCCTCCCACTCATCAAAAGTAGATTTTCCAATCGACTTATGTTGAAGGAGCATGTCCGAAAATTATTGTATGATCAGAGCTTGCATCCAATCACATACAAGAAGTGGGCAGGACAGAGGCAATGGCCCAGATTCTCAAAGGAGATACAACGGCGTATCTCCGAGTCTGGGCGGTCGTATCTATGCGCCTGATTCATAGAATCAGTTACGCATAGATTTCTATTAGATCCAACTGGCGTAAGTCTGTTACGCCGTCGGATCTTAACTGCATATGTACTCTGGCCGATAGGGGCGTGTACGCTGATTTACGCCTAGAAATATGTAAATCAGCTAGATACGCGAATTCACGAACGTACGCCCGGCCGACGCAGTACAGATACGCCGTTTACGTTAGGCTTTTCGTGGACGTCGTTCCCGTGTCGAATTTTGAATATTTTACATCGTTTGCGTAAGTCGTCCGTGAATAGGGCTGGACGTCATTTACGTTCACGTCGAAACCAATACGTCCTTGCGGCGTACTTTGGAGCAATGCAAACTGGGATATGTCCACGGACGGCGCATGCGCCGTTCGTTAAAAACGTCAATCACGTCGGGTCACAAGTTATTTACATAAAACACGCCCCCCTGTTCCAAATTTGAATTAGGCAGGCTTACGCCGGCCTATTTACGCTACGCCGCCGCAACTTACGGAGCAAGTGCTTTGAGAATACAGCACTTGCCCGTCTAAGTTGCGGAGGCGTAACGTAAATAGAATACGTTACGCCCGCACAAAAATACGCCAATCTACGAGAATCTGGCCCTAAGGCCTCGTACAGACGAACGAATATGTCTGCTGAAACTGGTCCGCTCACCAGTTTCAGCAGAAATGTTCGGTCGTGTGTACGGCCGACCGGACAGGTTTCCAGCGGACATTTGTCCACCCGACCGTTTTCGACCGGACAAATGTTTCTTAGCATGCTAAGAAACCTGTCCGCTGGAAGCCTGTCCGCCGAACATGTTCGGTCGTCTGTACAGACTCACCGTACATGTCCGATCGGCCGCCATCCCTCGCATGCGTCGAAGTGATTTGGCGCATGCGTGGAAGCATTGACCTTCCAGGGTCGCGCACATCGCCGCGGCGACGGCGCGGCCACGTCGCGACACGTCACTGCGTTTGTTTTCCGCAGGGATTTTGGTCTGATGGTGTGTACAGCCATCAGACCAAAATCCGGCAGCGGACATGTGTGTACAGGGCCTAAGTATTTAGCACTTCCACCTAGCAGCACTAGGGTCGACGGTTCGAATCCCAACCACGGCACTACCTGCATGGAGTAGCCATTTTCTACCTGTGCCTGTGTGGGTTTCCACCTGGTACTCTGGTTTTAACCACTAGGCGTCTGTGCTATAGCTGAATGACGGCTACAGCACGGACCCCAATTGCCGGGAGGCCGTCAATAGACTTCCCTGCTGAGGCGCGCGCTGTGATCACTGAGTCACTGAGACTCAGGTGATCACAGATCCTGTCCCAGCCCCTTACCACGTGATCAGCTGTCGGCCAATGACAGCTATTCACGTGATGTAAACAAAAGCTCTGTAATCTTTTTTTTTCCCCTCTCGCTGACAGCGTGAGGAGAAAAAAAAGACGACCCCTGGCTTCTGTGCAAGGGACATCGGCCCCGAAGAGGAAGAGGCAACTCTGCCTCATTTGTGCAATACATACCCCCTGCCAATGCCCACAAGTGCCACCTATCAATGCCCACCAGTGGTGTCAATCAGTGATGCCTACGGTATATACTAGTGCTGATCAGTGCCCATCACTGCCACCCATCAGTCCCACCTATTAGTGCCCACCTATCAATGCCCTTCAGTGCCACCTTATTGGTGCCCATCAATGCAGCCCATCGGTGCACATCAATGCAGCCTCATCACCGCACAATGATAAAAGAGAAAAATTATCTGTTTGCAAAATTTTATAACAAAATCTAAAAAAAAATATAATAAAAAAAAACGGTCTTTTTAAATTATTTCAACAAAAAATAAAAGCCGCAGGTGTGATCAAATACCACCAAAAGAAAGCGCTATTTGTGGGCAAAAAAAAAAAATGATAAAAATGTCATTTCGGTACAGTGTAGCATGACCACGCAATTGTCATTCAAAGTGCATCAGCGCTGGAAGCTGAAAATTGGTCTGGGCAGGAGGGGGGTTTAAGTGCCCAGTAAGCAAGTGGTTAAGCTGACAATACACTAGTGAAATTTCATTTGGAATATTTTGTTTTAAAGTGGAAGTCTAGTCAAAACCTAGCTAAGCTTAAACCTGCTGCCATCCCCATTCTAAGCCCTATAAGTCCTAAGCAACTATCCTGTAAAAGGAAAGAAGCTTATAGTTACCTAATCTAAGGATGTTCCAGTCCGGTCACATGATCGATCCAGCAGTCAGCTTCAGAGGAGAGGAGAGCGCAGCGATAACGGCTGCAGAGCCTGGGTGGTGACATCACCCATAGGCTTACTATGAGGAATTTGTTGTCCGCTGTCCCCCCTCTCCCCTGGAGCAGAGGCTGGGACTCGATCACGTGACCGGACCGGGGGGCCCTTGAATTAGGCAACTATACACATTTCTCCTTTACAGGGTAATTAGTATAGGGATTAGAAGAGGGGTGGCAGCAGGTTTTAGGCTTGGTTACAGTGCCTTGAAAAAGTATTTAAAAATATTGTGCCAGATTCTCGTAGAATCGGCGCTGGCGTAGCGTAAGCCATTTACACTACGCCACCGCAACTTACTGGAGCAAGTGCCGTATTCCTCAAGCACTTGCTCCGTAATTTGCGGCGGCGTAGTGTAAATGGCCCGGCGTATGGCCGCGTAATTCAAAGGGGGCGGCTTGTATTCAAATTAAGCACACCCCAGCGCCGATTGAACTGAGCATGCGCCGGGCTGAAAAATAGCCCAGTGGGCATGCTCCAGCTCACGACGGAAAACGTCAATGACGCCGACGTGAGCGTCATTGACGTAAAGTCGTATTCAAGAACGACTTAGTAAAACGACGTACCTGACGGAAAAAGACGACGTGGACCCAACGCCATACTTAACATGGCATACGGCGGACTGGCGTAAGGTTACCCCTCATATAGCAGGGGTAACCTTACGCTTACGGAAACGACGTACGCGACGACTACGCGACGCAAATTCGTTCGGGAATCGGCGTATCAGGCTCATTTGCATAGTCAAATGAGACCTGAACGTAAACGCCACCTAGCGGTCAGCGTTGTATTGCATTTAGGATCCGACGATGTAAGTGACTTACACCAGTCGGATCCTAGCCTAATTCCGGCGTATCTTGTTTTGCGAATACAAAACAATGATACGCCGGCGGGAATTTCGAATTACGCCGGTGTATCAGTAGATACACCGGCGTAACTCTTTTGAGAATCTGGCCCATTGAAATTATCCACAGTTTGTCGTTTTACAACCAAAAATGTAAATGTATCCTATTGGGATTTTATGTGCTAGGCCAACACAAAGTGGAACAAAATTGTGAAGTGAAAGCAAAATGATAAATGGTTGTCAATTAAAAAAATAATAATTATATCTGAAAAGTGTGGCGTGCATTTGTATTCAACCCCCTTTAGCCCTGGTTCACACTGGGTACGATTTGGAACGATTTGAGATGCGATTTGACATGTCAAATCGCATCTCAAATCGGCGGCAATTGTCGGCAATGGCACTGTCCTAATCAGTGCGACGCCGCATCTGCGATTTCAAAAAGTAGTTCCTGTACTACTTTTTGCGATTTTGGGCCGCGATTTACATTAAATTTCGGCCGTGAAATCGCGGTAAAATCGTGCATTTTACCGCGATTTTGAATTCGCAGCAGTGTGAACCTAGGCTCACTCTGATACCCCCAACTAAAATCTAGTGGAACCAATTGCCTTCACAAGTCACCTAATTGGTAAATAGAGTCCACATGTGTGTAATTTAATTACAGTATAAATACAGCCGTTCTGTGAAGCTGACAGAGGTTTGTTAGGAGACCCTTAGTGAACAAACAGCATCATAAAGGGCAAGGAACACACCAGGCAGGTCAGGCATAACGTTGTGGAGAAGTTTAAACAAGGGTTAGGATTTTTAAAAAAATATCCCAAGCTTTGAACATCTCACGAGCACTGTTCAATCCATCATCCGAATATGGAAAGAGTATGGCACAACTGCAAACTTACCAAGACATGGCCGTCCACCTAAACTGACCTGGCCTAAAAGCAAAAAACGCTATGTGTGGCAGAAAACTAACACTTGACCCTCAGTGTTCAGCAGCTTTGTTATTGTTTTGTCCTTTGCGCAGTCTGCTCTCTCTATTCAAAAGAAAACTAACACTGCACATCACCCTGAACACACCATCCCCACCGTGAAACGTGGTGGCAGCATCATGTTGTGGGGATGCTTTTCTTCAGCAGGGACAGGGAAGCTGGTCAGAGTTGATGGGAAGAAGGATGGAGCCAAATACAGGGCAATCTTAGAAGAAAACCTGTAATGCCGCGTACACACGATCATTTTTCGGCATGAAAAAAAACGTTTTCAAAAACGGCTTCTGAAAAATGTCAATTTTTTTGCTGCATTTTTTAACGACGTTTTAAACAATGTCATTTTTCAGGTTGTAAAAAATTATCGTGTGTGGGCTAAAACGATGTTAAAAACCCGCGCTTGCTCAGAAGCAAGTTATGAGACGGGAGCGCTCGTTCTGGTAAAACTACCATTCATAATGGAGTAAGCACATTCATCACGCTGTAAAAGACAGAAAAGCGCAAATCGTCTTTTACTAACACGGAAACAGCTAAAGCAGCCCCAAGGGTGGCGCCATCCGAATGGTACTTCCCCTTTATAGTGCCGTTGTCTGTGTTGTACGTCACCGCGCTTTGCTAGAGCATTTTTTTTAAACGATGGTGTGTGGGCAACGTCGTTTTAATGATGAAGTTGGAAAAACGTTGTTTTTTCTACATGCCAAAAAATGATCGTGTGTACGTGGCATTAGAGTCTGCAAAAGACTTGAGGCTGAGGCGGAGGTTCACCTTCCAGCAGAATAACGACCCTAAACATACAGCCAGAGCTACAATGGAATGGTTTAGATGAAAGCATATTCATGTGTTAGAATGGCCCAGTCAAAGTCCAGACCTAAATCCCATTGAGAATCTGTGGCAAGACTTGAAAATTGCTCTCTATCCAATCTGACAGAGCTTGAGTTATTTTGCAGAGAAGAATGGGCAAAATTGTTCCTCTCTAGATGTGCAAAGCTGGTAGAGACATCCCCAAAAAGACTTGCAGCTGTAATTGCAGGGAAAGGAGGTTCTACAAAGTATTGATTAAATGAGTTGTAAATAAAAAAAAAATTTATGCTGAAATGACTGTTTACAGGGTATAGAGACATAAATAGTTAACTGATTCCTTTTAAAAACTATTAAAAATAGATAAGAATCAATCATATAATGTACCTATAGTTTCTAGTTTCGTTTTTGCATGTTGTTTCCTGCCTCTGCTGTACAGAGCCACAGAGCCAATACAGGGCAGTGATGGTTTGGAAAACTAAACTGATTGGTGCTGTGGGGTTTTATACACACAGTAATCACACCTCCTTGATTAGTGACCACAGAGAGAAAGCTCCCAGCACTGTGGTCATCAGGAAACAGACAACCAGGAAGTGTGGAGATCAGAGAAGAATTACAGCAACTTGAGAGCGAAAACGAACAATGAGGACATGAAAACAGCACTGCATTAAGGTAAAGGAAGCTATAAAAAAAAATTCCTTTACAAACCCTTTAAGGGAGCTGAATACAAATGTATCCCACACTTTTCACGTATTTATTTGTAAAACAATTTGAAAACCATTTATCATTTTCCTTCCACTTCACAATTATGTGCCACTTTGTGTTGATCTATCACACAGGTGTCAAACACAAGGCCTGCGGGCCGAATCTGGCCCTCCAGGCCATTTCATGTGACCCTCCTCAAGACCCTTACTTTCTGCTTTTGAGCAATACATCCAGCTTCTTCCCAGCAGCAGCATAATGAAAGGGGGGTGCATTGTAATGTAAGGGAGAGTGGGGGACTTAACTTCTGATGGTGGGGTGGCTCTTAACATCTAATGTAAGGGGAGGGCAATCACAATGCTGATGCGGTCCGCGATGAAATGGAGTTTGACACCACTGATCTATCACATAAAATCCCAATAAAACACTTTTACATTTTTGATTGTAACATGACAAAATTTGGAAAATTTCAAGGGGTATGAATACCAATACTGCAGCTTCAGACTTTTAAAATAAGGACAATTACCTGTCCAGGGCGCCCGCCATGTCAGCACCCGAAGCCGATCTGTCCCTCGGCTCTCGGGTGGAGGCGCCACCATTTTCGGTAAGGGAATCAGGAAGTGAAGCCTACTGTGCATGCGCGACTCGCGCTGCGCGATCCCACTGGTCCCTGCTATCTTCTGGGACCTGTGTGTCTCTCAGAAGACAGCGGGGGGGACAAAGGAGGCGCTGGACGTGGCGTAGATAGCAGCGGGTGGCTTGGCTATCTATGCCCGGAAGTGGGAGCAAAATACCTGTATTAGACAGGTATCTGCTCCCCCCTCCCCCTGAAAGGTGCCAAATGTGACACCGGAGGGGGTACCAAAAAGTGGAAATTCAATTTTTGGGTGGAACTCCGCTTTAATCAAATCATCCAATGTACTGAGAATTTTTGTATGAATTTTTATAAAAATATTCATAGGAACATCTGCTTGAAAATCTAATAGTGTATGGCAGCCCTCAAAAATTGCACTCTTTGCTCGCGATTTGCGAGTGAAATTTCATTCAGGGCGAGTGAGGAGCTGGGGTGGACCAGGCTGATTGTTACCTGGCTGAAGCGATCAGCCAGAGGACATACAGCGGCAGGACCGGACTGCCCTGGTGCGGCTTTGAGCTGAGGAGGCTGCAGCGCTCCCCTCCCTCTCTCTCTCCTCCTGTTATGTTTAACGCACACACAGCAGGGATGTCCCGCTGTGTGTCATGGAGCCGTCTGTGTTCAGCTCGCAGTGTAACAAGGTCCCGCCCCCCTTGACCAGCGTGTGCGATAGTATCAGTGTTCCGCACTAGCCATGGACCTTGTTACACTGCGCGCCGGCAGGGGGGAGAGGGGGGGTTGTTTGCTTGCTGAGGAAGGCTGCTAAAAGGGAAAATCAGCTGGCTAGCTGACACCAATGTAGTGAAGGGGGAGGACCTCTCCCCTCTGCAGGAGATCCCATGACACAGGAGCATCCCTGGAGGCATGGTAGTAATGATGGAAGGAATCGACTGAGAAAGTAAGTGACATAATAGTGCAGCTGATCTCAACCTCTGCCTCTTACTGCCAACCCCACCACCGATCCCGCCACTGATACCACCACCCCCACCGATGTCACCACCCCTGCCACCGATCCCACAACCACCGCCACCGATCCCATCCCCCCACCACTGCTGCCACTCACCCCATCCAACCCACCGCCACTGATCCCATCCCCCACCACTGCTGCCACTCACCCCATCCAACCCACCACCACTGTTCCCATCCCCCCACCACTGCTGCCACTCACCCCATCCAACCCACCACCACTGATCCCATCCCCCCCACCACTACTGCCACTTACCCCATCCAACCCATCACCACTGATCCCATCCCCCCACCACTGCTGCCACTCACCCCATCCAACCCACCACCACTGATCCCATCCCCCACCACTGCTGCCACTCACCCCATCCAACCCACCACCACTGCTCCCATCCCCCCACCACTGCTGCCACTCACCCCATCCAACCCACCACCACTGCTCCCATCCCCCCCACCACTACTGCCACTCACCCCATCACTACTGATCCCATCCCATTCCCCCATCACTGTTACCACCGCTCACTGTCACTCATCCCTGCCCCATGCTAATTCTGCTGAAAACATTTAACAGTGTAATTTCATGAGATAATTTACAAGGGCGTGTTTAGGGGCGGACTTAGGGGTGGGTCAGGGGAGAGGTTGGGTGGGGCAACTGGTGGCGAGTAACTCTTAAGGTCTGGCTAGTGGCTCAGGACTTGAAATTTTGAGCCCTGGTGTATGGCCAGCTTTAGCACTTACAAAGAGGTTTCTTTCCTCGCTTGTGATGGCTGAATGGAGTGGAGGTGCAGGGAAGGTATGTTTGGTTGGGGAGGGGGCATCATGGAAGCAAACCTGTGTTTTCTCCTACAAGGACCAAACACGGGTTCACTTTAAGCAGCACCAATCATCTACAGAACTGCTCTCAGCACTTGTGGTTAGTTATTTTAGGAATGTATTTCAGCGGTAATTATTAGTAATAGCTTGTTCCATAAATGATGATTATCACAGCGGCTGAATCATAACCACAGTCGGGAACAGTTTTCCTACCCCAAAAAACGGCTCTGCTAATTTTAATGGCACAATGGAGAAAAAGCCAATACAAGGAACTACAGTTAGGAAAAAAAGATGTACAGTCCTGCATTAACTATAATAGATGGAACAAGATTCAATACTGTGGTATCTATTTTAGATCTAGATTACATTCTGGAATACAAGTAAAATAAATCATGGCTTAGTTATAGCAGTTTGTTAAAGTGAAGCTAAACGATTTTCAAAAAAACAATCCATAGACATCCACTACCTAATGGCTCGGTCATCTATTTTTCATGAAATTGTTTCTTAGGGTCCTTTCACACGAGCGGACCGTTCGTCCGTTCATTACAAGTCCGTTAACGGACTTGTAATGAATCCCTATGGGATCGCGTCCGTTAGCGGATGGAGCATCCGCTAGCGTCCGCGTCCGTCGGGATCCGCTTTTGCGAACGGAAGAAACCCTATTTTTCTTCCGTTCGGCGGAACGGATCGGATGCAGACGGACAGACGGTCCGTCTGCATCCGATCCCCCATAGGGGAGAACGGAGCAGAGACAGGGCGGTCCCTGCACTGTGTGCGGGGACCGCCCTATCCGCTGACAGCTCAGCGGGTATCCCCGCTGAGCTTTGGCGGACACACGGAGCGGACCCAGAAACGGTCCGCTCCGTGTGAAAGAGCCCTTACTGTGTTTTTCTACCTGCTAAAAACAAGGAATGCCAAGTACCGTATATACTCGAGTATAAGCCGAGTTTTTCAGCACATTTTTTTTGTGCTGAAAATGCCCCCCCCCCCCCCCCCCTCGGCTTATACACGAGTCACCTTTTTGCGCCTGATCTCCCAGATTTTGGGGACCCGGTACCGGCCGGCCGTAGGTCCCCTGGACCCCAATCTTGGCACACATGTAGCCCCACTCTTCCTCTACAAGTGTACAAAGTGTGTTGTCCGAGGGACCTACGGCCGGGGAACCCCTTCCATAGACTCCCATGTTAAATGGTAATTTCTCCAGTGACTTTGGGGACCCGGTACCGGCCGGTCGTAGGTTCTCTGGACCCAGAACTTGGCACACATTTAGCCCCATTTCTCCTCTACAAAGCTTGTTGTCTGGGGGACCTACGGCCAGGGAGCACTGATTTTTCAAAGCCGGGCACCCCTTCCATAGACTCCCATGTTAAACATCAGTCTAGGCATGGGCACAGTGAGGCATGGACACAGTGAGGCATGGACAGGGATGGACTGGCCATTGGGACTACAGGGAGTTTCCCGGTGGGCCGATGGCTCAGTGGGCCGGCTTCAGTGACAGCGGACCGCCGCCTCCCTTCGCTCCTCTGTCTCTCCCTCACCGCAGCGCTCACCTGGGGGGGACAGAGAAGCAGGGGGAGGACCAGAGAAGCAGGGACGACGACAGAGGAGCATGGGGGAGGGGACAGACAGCTAACTCAACAGCTATGGCCTGGGAGCTTCTCACTTCTGCCTAATCTTGTCCCATTAGGGGGGGGGGGGGGGGGCACCAAAATGATTCTTTGCCCCGGGTGAAACAATGTCTACCTTCCCCACTGGTACTGCCTATAAGAGTACCAGTACCAGCCGTTAGAACGGCTAGTGGCTAGTGAAGGGGGAGAGGAGGCTTGGGTGGCCGGGGGGGGGGGGTGTGGGAGTTGTCCGGCCGCCATGGGAGAGACCTGTCAAAGTGGGCCAGTCTGGATGAAGTCCAGGGCCAAATTTTTGACCCAGTCCAGCCCTGGGCATGGACACAGTGAGGCATGGACACAGTCACCCTAAGCTTATACTCGAGTCAATACGTTTTCCCAGTTTTTGTGGTAAAATTAGGTGCCTCAGCTTATATTCGGGTCGGCTTATACTTGAGTATATACGGTAGTTGTGCACTACTCTATGCACACAAAAATTCCCATGTCCCATAGTCCATCCCATGAGAGAGAGAATGAGGATAGTTACAGTGGGAGTGTCAGGGTCACGGATAAGGGGGTACTGCTGGCCTTCCTGTATGGTAAACAATCAAAAGTTTTCCCCAGAGTTGGACTTTAAATGGCACTTATTGAAATAACATAGGTCGATGTCAATTTAAAAAGATAAAAATATGGTTTATTTATACAAAATGTTATAAAAAAAATGTACATAGAAAATACAGCATGCATTTTAACTGATCAATGACTGTCCTCCATAATGTCTGTGTTGCATAGTGTTTTCTGTCATCCGACGCGTTTCAGAGAGAACAAATGTCCTTCATCAGGGTTGGAGACAGGATCACTTTATTGCAGTCAATTGAACAGTGGAACATAAAGCTTTGCTGCCGTACATAATTTAAAAACATGCATCGGTTCTTGATCCTGCACCAGTTGCCCGATGTGCGATATATAGAAGGGGGAAAGAAAAGGTTGCATTGGCCACTGGGGCCAGAGCCGACAGTCCCGCCGGTTGGAAGCTGCACCACGTGAGATAAAAGCCCTGTATAAGAGTATTTGGAGCGATCTAAAAAGGTGTCAGGAGTGTCGTCAAGGCATATAAATATTATTATTGTCTCTTCACAGACAAGAAAAGAAGTGTGGCTCTGACAGTTGGTAATGCCGGACAGCATGTATGATCCTGTACATCCTGTCCGGCAATACCAGCTATCAGAGCCACACTTCGTCACCAATCCACCTTCCTGTATGGAGCCGTGCCCCATCAATTCAACAGGGGGACCCGGGCACCTGATAAGCAAGAGGGCTGGCTGTATTGCCCTATCGGCAGTCCTGTTTGCCCAAATGAGCAATCCCTGTGTAGCTCTCCCAGAATTACTGCTAGTTCCCCTCTTCTGCTTCCTGCCGGCTTCAGCTGCTGCAGGGGAGCCACGGGGGACTCTGAAGATGGATCCCTTCCCTCCAATCTCCTCCCTTTGCTGGTCCCCCACAGTATAGATCCCCCAGCACCCCTTCCCTGCAGCGTTGCCAGCCGACTTCAGCTGCTGTAGGGGAACCATAGGGGGATCAGACTCTGAAGATAGATCCCTCCCCTTTGCTGGTCCTCCTCACAGTATAGATCCCCAGCGCCCCTTCCCTGCAGAACTGCCAGCCAGCTTCAGCTGCTATAGGGAAATTACAAGGGGGGGGGGGGGAATCCGCCTCTGAAGATGGATCCCTCCCCTTTGCTGGTCTTCCCCACAGTATAGATCCCCCAGCGACTCTTCCCTGCAGCGTTGCCAGCTGACTTCAGCTGCTGTAGGGGAACCATAGGGGGGATCAGACTCTGAAGATGGATCCCTCCCCTTTGCTGGTCTTCCCCACAGTATAGATCCCCCAGCGCCCCTTCCTTGCAGCGTTTCCAGCCGACTTCAGCTGCTGTAGGGGAACCATAGGGGGGATCAGACTCTGAAGATGGATCCCTCCCCTTTGCTGGTCTTCCCCACAGTATAGATCCCACACATATCTACCGGGCTTTAATGCTCCAGTGCATGTCAGAAGCTACTGTCAGACAGTAAGGAAGCAATGGGATGCCTCCTAACCGCCTGTTTTAACCCCATTTTTGCCGACAAAAAGTGTGCACAACATGCATACAGTTGCAGGGCATTTGTGGAGCTTCCCCATTTGCTAGAGTGTGTAATGTTAGGCGGGTTTGCTGCCTGCCAATCACTACAGTTTGGGCAAACTGGCCGGTTAGTGGGTGGCAAAAGTGTGGTTGAGCTGCATTTTTGCCACAACCAACTGCATGTCTAAATGAAGCCTTAGGCCCAGATTCACGTAGGGAGCGCGTATTTGTGAGCGGGCGTAACGTATCCTATTTATGCTATGCCTCTGCAACTTTGACAGGCAAGTGCAGTATTCACAAAGCAAAGTTGCGGCGGCGTATCGTAAATAGGCCGGCGTAAGCCCGCCTAATTCAAATATGGAACATGTGGGCGTGTTTTATGTTAATCTATTGTGACCCCACGTAAATTACGCTTTTTACGAACGGCCTATGCGCCATCCGTGAAAGTATCCCAGTGCGCATTCTCCAAATTAACCCGCAAAAAGCCAATGCTTTAGACGTGAACGTAAATGACGCAAAGCCCTATTCGCGAACGACTTACGCAAACGACGTAATCAACGGAAAATTCGACGCTGGCCCGACGTCCATACTTAACATTGGCTGCGCTTCATATAGCAGGGGTAACTTTACGCCGGAAAAAGCCTAACGTAAACGGCGAATCTGTACTGCGACGGCCGGGTGTACGTTCGTGAATAGGCGTATCTAGCTGATTTACATATTCTAGGCGTAAATCAGCGTACACGCCCCTAGCGGCCAGCGTAAATATGCAGTTAAGATACAACGGCGTAGGAGACTTACGCTGGTCGTATCTTAGAGAAATTCTGGCGTATCTGATTCTTTGAATCAGGCGCCAAGATACGACGCCTCAGACTCAGAGATACGACGGCGTATCTGGAGATACGCCGTCGTATCTCCTACGTGAATCTGGGCCTTACAGTTTAAGGTCTTTGGTTCTTAGTTGCTGTTTGGTTTACAATCACAGAGAGGCTGGAGTTGGATTGTTAGCTTTTTCATAGTAAATCTAAAATTAAAAAAACAAAAAAGTGGAACAGATAAATTGGTATGCATAATTACTGAAATGTTTGTAGTTTTCCCGTAACGCCGCATATACCGACACACTGACACAGCATCGGGGCAACGTATTACATTTAGGGAAGCAGATGGTGTTGGACGGAACACAATTCAGAATTCCACTTCAGGGAGAGTCTCCTTATTACATAGCACAGCCGAAAAAACTCAGGGGAGACTGACCCCCGCCTCTGGCCCATCTGCTATTTTTTCATTTTAGCAAAAAAAAATAAAAGGAATATTAACCCATCATGATGAGAAATTTCTAGAATAAATCACTGTTTCCAAACAGCTAATCCTGGAAGGAAAAAAAAAAATCTGTAGTATATTTTAACATATCTTTTTGCAAAATTCTTCTTTAAGTGGAACTCCAACCCAAACCCCTTTTTTAAGTGATGGACAAAATGTTATGTGAAAGTATAACTAAAAGCAAAACTTTTTTTGTTTTGTGCAGAAGGATTACAGTGCCTTGAAAAAGTATTCATACCCCTTGAAATTTTCCACATTTTTGTCATGTTACAACCAAAAACGTAAATGTATTTTATTGAGATATTAATGTAATAGACCAACACAAAGTGGCACATAATTGTGAAATAAAAGGAAAATTTACATAATTATTTACAAATAAAGTATCTGAAAAAGTGTGGTGTACATTTGTATGGCGCCCCCCTGAGTCAATACTTTGTAGAACCTCCTTTCACTGCAATTACAGCTGCAAGTCTTTTTGTCCGGATGTGTCCATTGTACGCAGTCGGTGACTGATCAGTGTACCAGCCCACTGCCGGTATGATGTGCCTGCTGTGACCAATCAAAGCAGATCACAATACAATTGTAAATAGTGCATACATTGTGTATAATTGTATTGCTAGATGCGATTGGTCACAGTGACCACATGGTACAGACTGGGCAATCAAAATCCCATCTGTACCATGTGATTAGCTGTGGCTAATCACAGCTAATGACAAAACAAACTGAATACTGTATATACTCGAGCATAAGCCGAGGTACCTAATTTTACCACAAAAAAACTGGGAAAACGTATTGACTCGAGTATAAGCCTATTGTTTCCATCTGTATGCCTCACTGTGCCCATGACAAGACTTACGTTTAACATGGGAGTATATAGAAGAGGTGCCTGGCTTTGAAAAATCGGTGCTCCCCGGCCGTAGGTCCCCCAGATGGCAAACTTTGGGGCTACATGGGATCAGTGGACCTACGGCCGGTTCGTACCGGATCCCCAAAGTTACCAGAGAAATAACCGTTTAATATGGGAGTCTATGGAAGGGGTGTCCGACTTTGCACACTTGTAGAGGAAGAGTGGGGCTATATATGTGCCAAGTTTGACGTCCTACGGCCGGCCAGTACCAGGTCCCCAAAATCTGGGAGATCAGGCACAAAAAGGTGACTCGAGTATAAGCCGAGGGGGACATTTTCAGCACAAAAAAAAAAAAATGAGCTGAAAAACTTGGCTTATACTCGAGTATATATGGTACATTTACTTCATTAAAATGCTTGCTTATAGCAATGAAATTCATTGCTTTAAGCAATCATAATGTGTAAAAAAATATATACTGGTCACTTCCTCAGAGTAGTACAATGTACACAGTGTTAAATAAAATAAATGCAATATAAAAAACATTTTTTTTTGGATCCGGTCGTCAGTGTCTCTGATCACCGTCACACCAGTTATATGATGACGCTGTACTGCACTGGTGACAGTATGTAAAAAAAAAAAAAATTGTGAAATGTCTCTTTCTTAATTTTCCCAAAAATGATATAAACAAAAAAAATAATTAAAAAAAATAATAATAAAAAAAAAAAAAAATAATCACAACTTCAGAAGTATATAAAAAAAATAATAATAAAAAAAAAAAAGACAAAAAATAATAATTAAAAAAAATAAAATAATCACAACTTCAGAAGTCTCTTACTAAATACCTTGACATGTTTACTTTCCAAAAAAGGGAAATGAGACCGTACTTTAGGATTGATCAATTTTCAGATACTGTATATAACATGGTTTGTGGGTTCTATTTTCCTACAGACTAAATAATATACACTTATTTGGGTTATTTTCACCAATGAAATGTAGCAGAATACATTTTGGCCTAAATTCATGAAGAACGATTGTTTTCTTCAAAAAAAATTGTGCAAACAAAGAAAAAAAAGTGTCCAAAATTGATGGTCTTTTTTAGTTAATTTAGCAAAAAAATAAAAAACCAAGTGGTTGAACAAATACAACCAAACAAAGCTCTGGTTGTGTGAACATAATGATAAAAATGCAGTTTGGGTACAATGTTGCATGACTGCGCAATTTTCATTCAAAATGTGACAGTGCTGAAAGCTGAAAATTGGCCTGGGCAGGAAGGGGGTAAAAGACCCCTGCATTGAAGTGGTTAATGGAGCCCATAAAAGCAGAAAAAACCCAACATAGATTCTGAACCTTCCACACACTATCCACAATGCAATAAAAAAAAAAATGTTTTGGCTGGACTTACAATTTAATTCAGCCTTACTCAAGCTTTTTACACCAGAAGAACTTTTGAAATAATTTTCAGCTCTTATGCCGCGTACACACAATCATTTTTCGGGTTGTAAAAAACGAAGTTTTTCAGGCTCTAGAAAAAACAAAGTTTTTTTCAACTTCATCATTAAAACGGCCTTGCCTACACACGATCGTTAAAAAAAAAATGCTCTAGCAAAGCGCAGTGACGTACAACATGTACGTCAAGCACTATAAAGGGGAAGTTCCATGCGGATGACGCCACCCTTTGGGCTGCTTTAGCTGATTTTGTGTTAGTAAAAGACGATTTGCGCTTTTCTGTCTGTTACAGCGTGATGAATGTGCTTACTCCATTACGAACGGTAGTTTTACCAGAACGAGCGCTCCAGTCTCTTAACTTGCTTCTGAGCATGCGCGGGTTTTTCACGTCGTTAAAGCCGACACACGATCATTTTTTACAACCCGAAAAACGACAACGATTAAAACGTTGTGAAAAAATAGAGCATGTTCGAAAAAAAATTTGCCTGTTTTTCAGAACCCGAAAAATGCTCTGAAGCCCGCACACGATTGTTTTAAATGACATTTTTAAAAAACGTCGTTTTTTACAACCCGAAAAATGATCGTGTGTATGCGGCATTAGAATACTCCTGCTAAAACCAATTCATTGGAGAATGTACAGTGGCCAGTAGGATGAATGCTTACAGTGGTAGTCACTCGGAAGAAAAGTGGTGAAAAGTGGGGAAAATGCGCCTTACATTATCAGAGGAATGAACGCAACCTTACAGACAGTTAAAAAGATCATTGATGTCATGCAGGTGGCTCTGGCAAGTGGAGTTTGCTCTGTAACTATGCAGGCACCATTAAATGGAAAGTCAACCAGCCACAGCTTAATGGAACCCCTACCAAACTCTGTAGGAACCAGTGGCGGCTGGTGGGCAAATCACCCCCCCCCCTCCCCCGGGTGGCTGATCTAGGTGGCGGGCTGTGGTGTCCTCCAGCACGGTCCGCCCGCCATGCGAGCAGCAGGGTTCAGACAGCAGCTCCGGTGTCCACTCCTTTAGCAGCTTCCTCCTCCGTGTTTCTCCTCTCTCTTCCGCCCAAGCGCTAGGCCAGGGTTTGACAAATTTGCTTGGAATCTAGGAGCCAACTAAAAAAGTTAGGAGCCAGAAAACGCACCCCGTCCCGACGAGCTTGCGCGCAGAAGTGCATATGTAAACGGTGTTCAAACCACACATGTGAGGTATCGCTGCGATTGGTAGAGCGAGAGCAATAATTCTAGCCCTAGTCCTCCTCTGTAACTCAAAACATGCAACATGTAGAGTTTTTTTAACGTCGCCTATGAAGATTTTAAAGGGTAAAAGTTTGTTGGCATTCCACGAGCGGACGCAATTTTGAAGCGTGACATGTTAGGTATGAATTTACTCGGCGTAACATTATCTTTCATAATATTAAAAAAAATGGGGATAACTTTTCTTATTTTTTTATTTAAAAAAGTGTAATTTTTTCCCAAAAAAGTGCGCTTGTAAGACCGCTGCGCAAATACGGCGTGACAGAAAGTATTGCAACGATCGCCATTTTATTCTTTAGGGTGTTAGGATAAAAAATATATATAATGTTTGGGGGGTTTTTTTGAGGGAAGAAGATGGCAGTGAAAAATAGTGAAAAATGACATTAGAATTGCTGTTTAACTTGTAATGCTTAACTTGTAATACCAACGGCCACCACCAGATGGCGCCAGCTAACAAAAAAAAAAGCATCAGGCGATCCTATTGGATGCCTAGCGCAGGGCTCGACAAATCCCGGGCGCCATGGCGACTAGAAATGGTGTCCTGGCGACTTGGCTTGGAAGGTGGGAAGGTTGGCTTTTTTGTGAGCTGGCGCCATCTGGTGGTGAGCCGTTGGTATTACAAGTTATAACCACCAGATATGTAAGCTGGCGCCATCTAGTGGTGGCCGTTGGTATTACAAGTTAAGCATTACAAGTTAAACAGCAATTCTAATGTCATTTTTCACTATTTTTTACTGCCATCTTCTTCCCTCAAAAAAATTGGGAAACAGGTCTCACGACCTGCCTCCTGATTGGTGGGGATGAACTTTAGTGTGAGAACAGCAAAAATCAATTTGCTATCGTCTCACAACTGGATGGGCTCGGAGCGAAACGGTCTGCGCCCCAAGCCCACCCTTTTTTGAAGCCTAATTAGAGCCTCTGGCTCTAAATATGCTTAAAAAAAAAAACACCCACCCCACATTGGAATCCAATTGGCCTGATATGTAGATACGGACGCATGAATTGGGGAGGCGTTACCCATGCACCCTCTATGGACGGACCACCACTGGTAGGAACCTTAAATTGCCATGGAACTCTGTGGACCTCCATGTATCATTTAACAGCCCTTCTCAACCAAAGTACATACCACCTGTAGTGCCACCATCAGTCAGGTCTGAGCCCTCAAGCTGTGGTTATGGGGTTAGCTATGTGGTTAGAACAAGACTTAATGGACCCTCAATATCTTTTTGAAGCTTCATATTAAAACACAGTGATCAAAAAGGAAAAAAAATGACAGTTTGGAATCGCATGGCTTTCTTCCTCTTTCGCATTATTTCTACATTTTATGATACCTACGTCCTATTTATAGCAACTTCCTATTTTCCAGAGGAACGGACAAATAAAACATTTTGATAGCGGGGAGAGTGAACAGAACACATTTAGCATGCAGATTGCGCAGTGACTTCTGCTCCAGTCATCATCACCATGTGCAGACCCGGAGGGGCCACGCACAATTATGTCTGGGGTCACTAGATCTTCAGGTTCACATTCAACAAGAAGCTAGACTCGGAATATCTATTTATGTGAGAACGCCAAAGGCTTTTGCTTCTGAGGCCTCGTACACACGACAGAGAAACTCGACGTGCTTGGCACGTCGAGTTCCTCGTCTCGTTTTGGGATGAAGCCGCCGAAGAGCTCGGCGGGCCGCCTTCTCCTATAGAACAACGCGGCCAACGAGAAAATAGAGAACATGTTCTCTATTTTCTCGTCGAGCTCCTCGGCGGCTCCATCGAGCCAAAACTGTACAGACGACAGAGATTCTCGGCAGAATCCGGGTTTTGACCGAGTTTCTCGGCGAATTCTGCCGAGAATCTCTGTCGTGTGTACGAGGCCTGACTGGAAATGACTACAGTAGGCAAACCAGCGAATGGGAAAGCCCTAAAAATGTCCCCTTCTGGCTCTGAAATCTCAAAGCATGTTCACAAGACTTCTATGCTGTTGATATTTCTAATTGAGGTTTCACCCTCAACCACATTTAATTAAGGGCAACACTAGGCATATGCTTTACGGTCTATTTAATATACAAGACTCAACAAGGAAGAGAGACGACAATTGTTTTTTTTGTCTTGAAACGGACAGTTGGATTTGTCTTTGAAACACTGGTGGACGGGTTTTTTGCCTATATGGTGCATTCCCAATAAACTGGACACAAGCAAAATTATTGGCAACCAATTGTGGGTGAATGTATTCTGGAATAATAACCATTCCTTAACCACTTAAGACCCGGACCTTTAGGCAGCAAAAGGACCCGGCCAGTTTTTGAGATTCGGCACTGCTTCACTTTAACTGACAATTGCGCGGTCCTGCCATGTGGCTCCCAAACAAAATTGGCGTCCTTTTTTTCCCCACAAATAGAGCTTTCTTTTGGTGGTATTTGATCACCTCTGCAGTTTTTATTTTTTGCGCTATAAACAAAAATAGAGCGACAATTTTGAAAAAAATGCAATATTTTTTACTTTTTTCTATAATAAATATCCCCCAAAAACATATATAAAAACATTTTTTTTCCTCAGTTTGGGCTGATACGTATTCTTCTACCTATTTTTGGTAAAAAAAAAAATCGCAATAAGCGTTTATCGATTGGTTTGCGCAAAATTTATAGCGTTTACAAAAAAGGGGATAGTTTTATTGCATTTTTATAATTTTTTTTTTTTTTTACTACTAATGGCGGCGATCAGCGATTTTTTTCGTGACTGCGACATTATGGCGGACACTTCGGACAATTTTGACAAATTTTTGGGACCATTGTCATTTTTTCAGCAAAAAATGCATTTAAAATGCATTGTTTACTGTAAAAATGCCAGTTGCAGTTTGGGAGTTAACCACAAGGGGGCGCTGAAGGGGTTATGTGTGACCTCATGTGTGTTTACAACTGTAGGGGGGTGTGGCGTCATTGATCGTGCTTTCCTATAAAAGGGAACACACGATCAATGACAGCGCCACAGTGAAGAACGGGGAAAGCTGTGTTTACACACAGCTCTCCCCGTTGTTCAGCTCCGGGGACCGATCGCGGGACTCCAGCGGCGATCGGGTCCGCGAGTCCCGCGGCAGCGGTCACGGAGCTTCGGACCGGGTCGCGGGCACGCGCCCGCGACCCACGGCCGGGCATTATACAATCATGTACAGGTACCTGATTGTGCCCAGCCGTGCCATTCTGCCGACCTATATCGCCGTTAGGCGGTCCTTAAGTGGTTAAAGAATATGTAAACCCAACATTTCATATTCCTGATATGTGCCTGCTGTAGCATGTACTTGTATGTGAAATCCCTGGTGTTCCTACCAGTCTCTCTGCTTTCCTATTAAAAAAACTCCAAACTAAACAGGAGAACACAGCATGGTCAGTTCTCTAGCTACGCAGGAGAACAGACTATGCCTGCTCGCCACCAATGATTATGCCGCGTACACACGACCGTTAATCGGGTTCTAAAAAATTTAGTTTTTAAGGGTCTAGAAAAAACAACGTTTTTTTCAACCGATCATTAAAACGGCCTTGCCTCGTGAAAAAAAAATGCTCTAGCAAAGCGCGGTGACGTACAACACGTACGACGGCACTATAAAGGGGAAGTTCCATTCGGATGGCGCCACCCTTTGAGCTGCTTTAGCTGATTCATTGTTAGTAAAAGATGATTCGCTCTTTTCTGTCTGTTACAGCGTGATGAATGTGCTTACTCCATTACGAACGGTAGTTTTACCAGAACGAGCGCTCCCGTCTCATAACTTGCTTCTGAGCATGCGCAGATTTTTTCACGTCGTTAAAGCCTACACACGATCATTTTATACAACCTTAAAAACTACAACGTCAAAAACGTTGTGAAAAAATAGAGCATGTTCGAAAAAAAAATTGCCCATTTTTTTAGAACCCGAAAAATGCTCTGAAGCCCACACACAATTGTTTTTAATGACATAAAAAAAAACGTCATTTTTTAGAACCCGAAAAACGGTTGTGTGTATGCGGCATGAGACTTGTCCTGATAACCCCGCACAGCCTTTCACTAGTAAGCTCAGTGTACTACCGTTTCTCCTCCCCCAGCTCTAATGCCGCGTACACACCATCACTTTGTGATGAAAAAAAAATGACGTTTTTAAAAACGTCACTTTAATTGACCGTGTGTGGGGGGAAACGTCGTTTTATGTCTTCTAAAAAACAACCAAAAAAAATTGAAGCATGCTTAAATTTTATGTGTCGTTTTTCAAAACGTCAACTTTTACTTCACAGAAATTGACCGTGTGTAGCAAAAAACGTCGTTTGAAACGACGTTTTTTCACCCGCGCATGCCCAGAAGCTACTTATGAAGCGAGCTTCAATGGTAAAACGTGGTGGAACGTAACCTCGCTTTGCTAGAACATTGTGAGAAAAACGATGGTGTGTAGGCAACTTCGTCTTTGAAAATTGAAGTTTCAAAAACGTCATTTTTTACTTCACAGAAAATGTAGTTTTTTTTCATCACATAAAGTGATGCTGTGTACGGGGCATTACACAGCTGAAAACATAGGGAATGTGATCACATATAAAAATAAAAAATAAAAAGGACATAAAAAAAAAAATTAAATGTATAATCATTTTTTATATACACAAATGTTTTGCGTTTCGTTTCTATTTTAAACTGAATAGGTTGTTTTACAAGGTGATTGTTTAAAAATCACTACCTCAAAACCATTAATGTCAACTGCAGTGGCATCACTAGGGGGTGGCTATTGAGGCTATAGCCCCAAGTCTCTTGCCACTGGGGTCCCTGCCTAACCAGTTGGGTCACAGGTGCGGCGGGCCGGCCGGCTGCATGAGAGAGCCAGGCAGGTGGACGAGCAGAGATGACATCATCTCTCTCCACCCACCCCGCATCACCGCTCTTCTGCCCTCACAGCTGGGCCTCTTCAATGTTGGAGCAAGATGCAGCTAGGAGCAGTGAGATGACATCATCTCTCACTGCCAACCGCACATCACCGCTCTTCCGTCCTCACAGCGCAGGCCTCTTCAATGTCGGAGGTGTGGCGGGGAGCAGCAAGATGACATTATCTCTCACTCAGAACTAAATGGACCAGTGCTGCCAGCCTGCCACCAATGCAGCGACAATGCACATTTGGTGGCACTGGCTGGCTTGACAATCTGCAAATAGTGGCAGGCGATCATCCACATCTGGTGGCAGGTGATGTGGAAAGTGACAATCCACATCAGGCGGCGGTAGCAAGTGACGATCCATATCTGGTGGTAAGTGACGGTGGCAAGTGACAAGCCACATCTAGTGCCAGGCGACGGTGGCAATAAAAAAGATGCACCCGGTGACAGGTGGCGGTGGCAAGTGACAAGCTGCACCTGGTGGCAGATGTGGCAAGTGACACACTCGGGGCTCCCACTCATTCTGCATTATGGTGAGTTGAACCACTTCATTATATATTACAATGTAATATATGGTGCCAGTGGACGGTGGCAAGTGACAATCCACATCTGGTGGCAGGCGACAGTGGCAAGTGACAATCCACATCTGGTGGCAGGTAATGGTGGCAAGTGACAATCCACATCTGGTGGCAGGCGACAGTGGCAAGTGACAATCCACATCTGGTGGCAGGTAATGGTGGCAAGTGACAATCCACATCTGGTCATAGGCGATGGCGGCAAGTGACAAGCTGCATCTGGTTGCAGGAGATGTGGCAAGTGACATACTTGGGACTCCCACTTATTCTGCATTATGGTTAAACCACTTCATTATATGTTACAATGTAATAGAAATAATGCACTTCAATCACCCTGACACCATATCAACCATGGTGTTGTGATTATTGAAGAGCCAACACCAGCCATTGCCCGCAAATATTTTCTTTTCGAACACTAAACTGCCTCTCTGCCAATCACCTGATTTGCTGAAGGCACAGACGCCTCGATTGGATGCCTAGCAGAACGAAGAAGCGAGGAAGGGGGGAGCATGGAGGACACACAGCTCGCCACTGTCACCCGCTGCCTGACCCGCCACTAAGATAGGGTAAGTGCCGGGCAGACATTGGGCTGGGGTGGTGATGATGGGCACAAGTGGTTGCATATGATAGGGGCACAGTGAGGCTGCATATGATAGGGGCACAGTGAAGCTGCATATGATAGGGGCACAGTGAAGCTGCATATAATAGGGGCACAGTGAGGCTGCATATGATGGGGGCACAGTGAAGCTGCATATCATAGGGGCACAGTGAGGCTGCATATAATGGGGGCACAGTGACACTGTCCCCTGGATTAGAATATGCTTTCGCCAAAGTTCATATATTTCAAATATACATACTTTGAAATAATCCTCTCCAGGAAACATACGCAAATAGCTACCTCCATAAAAAGGAGAAACTGGATCATGGTATAGTCATGATTTGCATGGCAGATCTGTAAGTCTATACTGGATGTTTAAAGTAGATCTGTCATTCGAGAAATGCAAACATCGTTAGAGCTCTTCCTGCAGATGCAGCGGCTGATAAAACTAGCATGCTACTAAAAACACACAATTGTGGGGCAACCCCATTCACTTGGGGTTCTGCCTGCGGCCCCATTGATCACTTTAAATGACCCTTTACACTGTTGTGCATAAAAGTGTGATGTACTTTTTGAAGAAAATGCATAATATGTTTTTTTTTCTCCAATAAATAATTCTTACCTTCCTGGGCACACATTTCCAGGTGTCTAGATGAGGGGTAGGTATACCTCAGCAATCCAGCTGTGGTGAAACTACAAATCCCATCATGCCTCTGCCTCTAGGAGTCATGCCTGTGATTGTCAGGGTCGTGCAATGTCTTATGGGACTTGTAGTTTAAAAAAAAAAAAAAGGAGGGCCGAAGTTGCCTACCCCTGCTCTAGATGAATGAACCGATTTATATGTCATCCTGGCCAGGCCAATCAGATAGCAGACGGTCCTGAATAAAGAAGAAGCCAGCGAGAAGACGTTGGTTCTGGGGAGGGAACTCGTGGACGTCACCATCGTTGGAAAGGATTTCCAGCTTGATGAACTTACCTTGGCTGAGATAACATCAGCCTGTTTACAGGGAGAAGGAAGCATTTTCTCATATCTCAGTGATCAGATTGCAACATTGTAACTTTGCAGGTCATAGGGCGAGTGGCTTTGTTTGTCAGACATCTTAAAGTGGAACTTCACTCTCTCAATTAATATTGACCAATTGTAATCCTTATGCTGCTTGCCTTAGTAAACAGATAGGAAATTAGATCATATTTACTTGTTTTAACTGCTTGCCGACCAGCCGCCGCAGTTTTACGGCGGCAGGTCGGCTCTGCTGGGCGAGAGCACGTAGCTATATGTCACCTCGCCCAGCAGCCAATAGGAGCGCGTGCGCGCCGCCGGAGGCACACGCGCGCACCCTCCGCTCGTCCCTGACTCCCGTGCGCGTGCCCGGCGGTCGCGATCGCCGCCGGGCACCCGCGATTGCTCGTTACAGAGCGAGGACCGGGAGCTGTGTGTGTAAACACACAGTTTCCGGTCCTGTCAGGGGAGAAATGCCTGACAGTCTGTTCATACAATGTATGAACAGCGATCAGTCATTTCCCCTAGTGAGGCCACCCCCCCTACAGTTAGAACACACCCAGGGAACATACTTAACCCCTTCCCCGCCCCCTAATGTTAACCCCTTCCCTGCCAGTGGCATTTTTATAGTAATTAATGCATTTTTATAGCACTGATCGCTATAAAAATGCCAATGGTCCCAAAAATGTGTCAAAAGTGTCCGAAATGTCCGCCATAATGTCGCAGTACCGAAAAAAGAAAAAAAAACGCTGATCGCCGCCATAACTAGTAAAAAAAAATATTAATAAAAATGCCATAAAACTACCCCCTATTTTGTAAACGCTATAACTTTTGCGCAAACCAATCAATAAACGCTTATTGCGATTTTTTTTACTAAATATATGTAGAAAAATACGTATCGACCTAAACTGAGGATAAAAAATTGTTTTTTTATATATTTTTGGGGGATATTTATTATGGCAAAAAGTAAAAAATATTAATTTTTTTCAAAATTGTCGCTCTATTTTTGTTTATCGCGCAAAAACTAAAAACCGCAGAGGTGATAAAATACCACCAAAATAAAGCTCTATTTGTGGGAAAAAAAGGACGCCAATTTTGTTTGGGAGCCACGTCGCACGACCCCGCAATTGTCAGTTAAAGCGACGCAGTGCCGAATCGCAAAAAGTGCTCTGGTCTTTGACCAGCAATATGGTCCGGGGCTCAAGTGGTTAAATGGGTTTTACATTTCTTCAGTTACTTTCTGGTTTCCAGGCCTAGGCACATGATGTCATACATCCCAGGGGTCTCCAGAAAGAGAGGGGGGGTTTTCTTAGCTAAGCACACCCTCTTGTCTGCATGCCCCAAGCGGTTTCACCCTGTGTAGACCCTCGGCGGCGCTGGCATCTTTACTATGGGCACTCGGCTGTGAAAGCTTGCGGCTTCACAGCCGAAGGCCCAGAATGCAGATTGCGTTCCTGGCATTTGTCCTTGGGTGCATACTGCCCTAAAATGTTAGTATTGTTTGGCGCACATTCCAACTGCGGCACCTTATGCCAGGAACTCATGCAGCGGGGCAAAGCACCCAGTATGCAGGAGGCCTTATGCCGCGTACACACGATCGGAGATTCCGTCAAGAAAACCGTGGATTTTTTTCTGATGGAATTTGGGCTCAAACTTGTGTTGCATACACACGGTCACACAAAATTCTGACCGCCAAGAACGCGGTGACGTACAACACTACAACGTGCCGAGAAAAATGAAGTTCAATGCTTCCGAGCATGCATGTTTTTTTTGCTCGTCGGAATTGCATACAGACGATCGGAATTTCTGACTAGAGCTTTTCTTGTCGGAAAAATTGAGAACCAGCTCTCAATTTTTTTGCTGTCGGAAATTACGACACAACAAGTCAGATGGAACCTGCATACGGTCGGAATTTCCGTCCAAAAGCTCACATCAAACTTTTTTTGACGGAAATTCCGACTGTGTGTACGCGGCATTAAAGTGTTACAAAACCCAGGACCCTGCATTCACTATAACTCGTCTCCCACATGGAAATGCAATTGTTTTAGTAAATATAAACTGCTAAATATCTTTTCTCATCAGCACTATATAGCAGTCTTGTGACTTCTATCAGTGCCTGGTTAAAGCTCATAGGAGTCATTTTCATTCTACTCTGTCCTCTGAGGCTGCAAGACCCCTGACCCTCTGTTTGGACAGTGCCAATTGGCCCTGTGCTGATCACATGCACCCTCCCAAGAGGGTGCATGTACACACCAATACACTCTAGCAATACACACCAAACTGAGCATGTGCAGCCTGACTCCCGTAACTCTGTCTTATCTGGATAAGTTACAAGGACAATGCAAGAAGAGGAGGCTCTGTGCATCAGCCTTTTTACGCAGAGGATAAACCCCTCAGGTTCCACAGCGAGTATAACAAGCATGCTTTTCTGGAAATACACACTGGCCCAGATTCAGTAAGCAATTGCGCCTGCGTAACCATAGTTACGCAGCGGAATTGCTGACTTGCGCCGGCGTAACGAGTTCTCCTGATTCAGAGAACTTGTTACGCCGACTGCAGCCTAAAATCTGCGTGGCATAAGGCTCTTATGCCACGCAGATTTTAGGCTGCATTCTTGCGTTGACCGCTAGGGGGCGCTCCCATTGTGGTCAGCGTATAGTATGCAAATTGCATACTTACGCCGATTCACAATGTTGCGCGCCCCCTGCGTACGCAAGTTACATCGGTTGCGTACGGCGTCTTTAGCGTAAGGTTGCCCATGCTAAAAGCAGGGGCAGCCAATGCTAAAGGATACCCGGCGTTCCCGCGTCGCGACGTTCGAATTTTACATTGTTTGCGTAAGTGAATCGTGAATGGCGCTGGACGCCATTCACGTTCACTTTGAAGCAAATGACGTCCTTGCGACGTCATTTGCCGCAATGCACGTCGGGAAAGTTTCCCGACGGAGCATGCGCTGTACGCTCGGCGCGGGAGCGCGCCTAATTTAAATGATTCCCGCCCCCGGCGGGATCATTTACATTGCGCGCGCTTACGCCGGGCAATTTTGCCGGCGCGCCCTCGCAATTTACGGAGCTACTGCTCTGTGAATCGAGGGCAGCGCAAATTATTTGCGGGGGCGTAGGGCAAAATCGTTGCCCTGTGCCTCCGCAAATAATGCGCAAGTCTTACCTGAATCCGGGCCACTGATTTTACGGTTGTGGGTTTAGTAACACTTTAAAATGGAGTTATCCTTCCAGAAATAGGTTCAATGAACAGGTTTCATGCAACAAGAGATCAGAAGCAGAATCTGGTAACAAAGATGAAAGACTTATGTCATTTCCCAGTCTCGATACAAAAATTCCACCAGTGTGCACTCAGTACAAGCGATCAGTCCAGCTGCATTCTCACTTATCTACAGAAGACAAGTATCTATGGGCCTAATCCTCAAAAAACTGGCGCAACGTAACTTTTTCCATTTAAGTTACACCGCCGCAAAATCTCTAACTAAGTGCCCGATCCACAAAGCACTTACCTAGAAATTTTGAGCGATGTAACTTAAATCGGGCCGGCGCAAGGCGTTCCTCTTCTCCAGGGGGCGATTACCATTTAAATGAGGCGCGCTCCCGCGCTGGCCATACTGCGCATGCTCGTGACGTCATTTTCCTGACATGCATAGCGCGAAATTACGTTACGTCGGGCTTTGTGGATTGCGACGGGACAATAAAGTTGCGTCGGGTGAAAAAAAAGATACGGCGCCAAAAAAAAAAATTTTATTTAAAAAAAATCGCGGCACGAGCAAGAAAGGTCTGTTTTTACAAGGTGTAAACAGTTTACACCTTGTAAAAGCAGCCCTAATTTTGCACAGGGCCAATTGGCAAAATAAAACTTACGGAGAAAAAACGAAGCTGAAAAGCTTCGTGGATCTCCGTATGTCCTAATTTGCATACCCGAGGCGGCATTTCGACGCGAAATGCCCCCAGCGGCGGATGCGGTACTGCATCCTAAGATCCGGCAGTGTAATTCAATTACACATGCCGGATCTTCTCCCTAACTATGGAAAATGGATTCTCTGGATCAGTTCCATAGTTAGGACCAGGGATACGACGGAGTAACAGCAGTTACTCCGTCGTATCTCTTTTGAGGATTTGGCCCTGTATTTTTATAGCGTTTCCAATCTTCTTAAAGCATCAGACAGACATCTGTCATCTCAGCAGTGGAAAACTGACCTAGGGCTCACCCCAAGCATTAGAAATCCCTTGACACAACAAATCACAATAGACTGCCCCACAAAATATAGTTCTTTTCTACGCACAGTATAAGAATCTGGGACATGCTCAGAAATGGAGTCTGCTTCTAAATACATAATAGTGTCAAATGTCAAAGCTCTGCCAGATTCGATTCTTCACACACCAGAAATTTGCTCTCTTAAGGGACGTATATCAAGTTTGATTGTCCTACCACACCTCCTTGTCAGGGCACACTGGAAGGAATGACTATTATAGGATTTAAATTGAATTCAAATAAAAATGGTTAGTATGGAACTGTGCATGCAATCAGAGACTTATAGCTAGATTCAGTTAGCCGGGCGCATCTTTGAGGCGGCGTAGCGTATCGTATTTACGCTACGCCGCCGTAAGTCAGAGAGGCAAGTACTGTATTCACAAAGCACTTGCCTCCTAAGTTACGGCAGCGTAGCGTAAATGGGGCCGGCGTAAGCACGCCTAATTCAAATGAGGATGAGGGGGCGTGTTTTATGTAAATGATTGGTGACCCGACGTGATTGACGTTTTTTACGAACGGCGCATGCGCCGTCCGTGTACATATCCCAGTGTGCATTGCTCCAAAGTACCCCGCAAGGACGTACTGGTTTCGACGTGAACGTAAATTACGTCCAGCCCCATTCACGGACGACTTACGCAAACGATGTAAAATTTTCAAATTTCGACGCAGGAACGACGGCCATACTTAACATTGGCTAGGCCAACTATTTGTTGGAATAACTTTACGCCGGAAAACACCTTACTGCGCCGGGCGCACGTACGTTCGTGAATCGGCGTATCAAGTCATTTACATATTCTATGCCGAACTCAACGGAAGCGCCACCTAGCGGCCAGCGGGAAAATTGCACCCTAAGATACGACGGCGTAGGAGACTTACGCCGCTCGTATCTTAGGCCTTGTACACACGGTCGAACATGTCCGCTGAAACTGGTCCGCGGACCAGTTTCCGCGGACATGTCCGACTGTGTGTACGGCCTAGTGGACAGGTTTCTGGCCTAGCGGACAGGTTTCCAGCGGACAAAAGTTTCTTAGCATGCTAAGAAACTTGTCCGCTGGAAACATGTCCGTCGGACATGTCCGATGGTTAGTACACCTAATCGGACATGTCCGCTGGTTATGACGTGCAACCAGCGTCCCGAAATCCCGCGCATGCGTCGAATTGATTCGACGCATGCGTGGAAGAATTGCACTTCCGTGTTTGAGAACGTCGGTGTCTTCTACGTCACTGCGTTCTCTGTCCGCGGGGATTTTGGTCTGGTGGTGTGTACACACATCAGACCAAAAGCTCCCAGGAGACATGTCCGATGAAAACGGTCCGCGGACCGTTTTCATCGGACATGTCTCCTCGTGTGTACGGGGCCTTAGCCTAATTTAAGCGTATCTGGTTTCCGGAATACGCCTAAATTAACGCCGGCGTAGATTCAGAGTCTACGGGGCCAAAAATGCACCAAAAGAAGTGCCTGCATCCATTTCCAAGTTGAACGGAAGTGTGATGCATAGGCGAGAACAGGCCCTAAAGACCGTAATGGAATTCTTCTTGACGTGACAGCCAAATTGCAACAAACTGCATAGGTGTGAAAAGGAACTAGCCATACACAGATCGCATTTTGCCCATTTCCAACTGAATAAGTGGGCCTACCAGCACCACCTGGCTCTGTCGGAAAATTGTCAACCAAACAGCACCTGCATTCAGTGTTTGGGTATTCTGACAGCTGCATGCACCGGCTGTCAGAATACATTAGCCAGCAGGGAATATTCATCCATCCACTTGGTATAGCACCCAAAGCATCATCTGCTGGCTACATATAAAAATATGAAATATTTGTATAAAATATTTAGTGTTTACCTGATTAAAAAAAAATTACATATTAATTAAAATCTCCTCCAACTCTCAGGACACATCTCAAGCCCTGTACACACGACCGGGGGAAAAAGTCCGCCATGATTCCCAGGGGGAAACCCCGAGAACATGCTCGGTAACTTTCCCCCTGTACACACCAAAGGATTGCCCGTTGGGAAAACTGCGGTGAGAGCTTTGGCCGGGAATCCCGGCCGTGTGTATGCTCCACCGCAGTATTTCCCATATGGAAACTGCCGGAAAAAAAAAAACACAACTGGGAATCGCGGCAGGAAAAAAGAGAACATGTTCTAATTTTTCCTGCCAGGATTCCCGGCGGTTTTCCCGTCGGGAAAACTGCCATGAAGCATACCCGACGGGAAAACTGGTCGTGTGTACAAGGCATCCGCCCTCCTCCTGCTGCTGTGCTAAATGGAAGACAAATAATAATTTGTATCTATAATTCCACCTACCTAGGCCTTAACGCTAGTAAGGATAAATGAATGTCTGCTTCTCTTGGCTTTTATTGTTACAAATTCCCCCTGCTGGCTATTGTATTGAGACAGCCAGCGGGGCAGATTCATCTTTTGGATGGAGGAATCTGTTATAGTGTTGTTCAGCCCACAGGCAGTACAAAAGAAATCTGAGCCGAGTGACAGCACATTACTCAGTTGTATCTGGGTACAATAGAATATAATGAGAGGAAATCTTGTATAAAAAATATACTTTATTAAAAATGGATTAAAACCATAAAGACATACAAACAACACCCTATTCGGACATGGTCATCAGATACCCAGTAGAGCAAAACAGAGGCAAGATCTCAATGGTAGGAGTAAATATTTAGAAGTGTAATTAATTGTATATTTATAGAAACATTTGATTAAGCATCGCCTCCACGCTTGCTTGTCAATGCGTTTCGCTAAATAGTAGCTTAGTAGCTTCCTCAGGACAATACTGGATAGGTGCTGATATAGATAAAAAATATAAACAAAGAACAAAAAGAATATACAAGTATCAAGGATAATGAGCATGTATACAAACATTGTGAAAAATTCATATACATCTACGCCAGTGATGGCGAACCTTGGCACGCAAGATGTTTTAGAACTACATTTCCCATGAAGCTCAACTACACTGCAGCGTGCGTAAGCATCAGGCCCTGTACACACGACCAGATCCGGTCGTGTGTAGGCCCGAGCGGACAATTGTCCGGCGGATCGGACAGTTTCCCGCGGATAAAAATTTCTTAGCATGCTAAGAAATCTGTCCGCCGGAAAAACCTGTCCGTCGGACAAATCCGGTCGTCTGTACAGACTCACCGGACTTGTCCGACCGACCTCCATCCCTCGCATGCGTCAAAGTATTTACCTTCCAGGGTCGCGCAAGTCTCCACGTCATCGTCGCGGCGATGGCGCGGCCACGTCGCGACACGTCACCGCGTATGTTTTCCGCTGGGGTTTTGGTCTGATGGTGTGTACAACCGTCAGACCAAAATCCGGCAGCGGATATGTCCGATGGAATCGGTCTGGCGGACCGATTTCATTGGATAATCCACCCGTGTGTACAGGGCCTCAAGGGAAATGTAGTTTCAAAACATCCGAGGTGCCAAGGTTCTCCATCACTGATCTAGGAAAATTACACAAAACATAAAATATACAAGTACATATGCTTGCCTGATGGGCCTTGAATCCAAGAATGTGGGAACACCACACAACACAGATTATGAATATTCCGAAGTGATTCTAACCAGGATCAAGTTTTTATATATTGTAGATGTTCAATATGCATATATAAAATATACACGTAGCTTCTGCGTATAGAAGGGTAAGTAAGGGGGTGGGGGGATCATGATAAAAAGATCCTGCAAAGGGAAATGCGTTCATACCCTGGCGGCTACCTCGCCCCCAGGTCTAAAATGACGCCATGAGCCGACATGGACATATGTGATATGATATTAATAGATTTCTACATGGACATTTTTCACCATTTTTGTACTTAAGGCTCAGATTTTCAGTCTTCTGCTGAGTTTAACCCCCTTGGGGAGAGTGCATCACGCGGTGGATTGAGATCATTGTTTTTCCCTGGTGAAAGGTGCACCCTAGGATTACTACTACAGAGACACCATTCAACACTTTGGATTGTTTACATCACCTTGACTACATCTAAGGCTTTCTTTATTCAATGGTTTTTACTAGGGTTGTCCCGATACCACTTTTTTAGGACCGAGTACAAGTACCGATACTTTTTTTCAAGTAGTCGCCGATACCGAATACCGATACTTTTTTTAAATGTGTCCCCAAATGCAGCCATGTCCCCCCCATATGCAGCCATGTCCCCCACATATGCAGCCATGTCCCTCTAGCCATGTCCCTCACATATGCAGCCATGTCCCTCTAGCCATGTCCCTCACATATGCAGCCATGTCCCTCTAGCCATGTCCCTCACATATGCAGCCATGTCCCTCTAGCCATGTCCCTCTAGCCATGTCCCTCACATATGCAGCCATGTCCCTCACATATGCAGCCATGTCCCTCTAGCCATGTCCCTCACATATGCAGCAATGTCCCTCTAGCCATGTCCCTCACATATGCAGCAATGTCCCTCTAGCCATGTCCCTCACATATGCAGCAATGTCCCTCTAGCCATGTCCCTCACATATGCAGCAATGTCCCTCTAGCCATGTCCCTCACATATGCAGCCATGTCCCTCTAGCCATGTCCCTCACATATGCAGCCATGTCCCTCTAGCCATGTCCCTCACATATGCAGCCATGTCCCTCTAGCCATGTCCCTCACATATGCAGCAATGTCTCTCTAGCCATGTCCCTCACATATGCAGCAATGTCCCTCTAGCCATGTCCCTCACATATGCAGCAATGTCTCTCTAGCCATGTCCCTCACATATGCAGCCATGTCCCTCACATATGCAGCCATGTCCCTCACATATGCAGCAATGTCCCTCTAGCCATGTCCCTCACATATGCAGCAATGTCCCTCTAGCCATGTCCCTCGATGCGGCGGCGCGATGCGGCGGCAGCGGCGGGGGGGGAAAAGGGGGGGAAAGTATTCTATTTAGGTATCGGGGGTATTTGCGCGAGTACGAGTACTCCCGCAAATACTCGGTATCGGTCCCGATACCGATACTGGTATCGGTATCTGGACAACCCTAGTTTTTACCACGATTCTATCATTATTGATTTTTTAAGCACTGGTTTGGTGTATTTTAATACTACAGAGACCGAACAGTTTTATTCTTATACCGTGTTTTTAGAAGTCCATACATGGTAATCAGAATCACAGAGCTATCAATTCACCCAGGGAGCTAGTCCACGCAAAATGGGCACTGAGTAACAGGAAGTGCTGCCATTTATGGGCTGCTTGATTGTACATTGTCTGCAGCTAGCAATAGGTGGGGCTAGTGAGTCTAAGGCAATGCATCAAGCTGTGGGAACATTAGGACAACTCCAGAGCTGCCCGCGGCACAACAGGTAAGGCTGCAGCTGTGGAACCAGGAGCATCCCGGTTCAATGACACAGCTCCCAATGCGACATCTGTGGGGATGCGAGCGAACAGCCCCGAATGCATCCAGCTCTGTTACAGACCAATATAACTATGCATCCTGGAAATCATTGTATTAGGCACCGCTTCTATAACAATCTCCACTAGCTTGTGTGCCCATGCCAAGTGTTGCCCTGTTGTAGCGGAGATTACCACAGTGGTTTCCAACTTCCTGAGGGACCGGCCAGGCATTGTATATGCCTAGTTAGATCTGTAACAGAGCAGTTTTACCTGGAGAAAGATTTGTATTTATCAATTACACATTATGTTACACAGCACATTTACACAACACCGCCAACTGATTGTGTAAGGTACTGCAGGTAGGTAGTGTCTGAAATGGAGCTTGTGTGCCGAGGAATCAGGCGAAAACTTAGTCAGGCAGGTCAGGTCGGCAAAGCGGTACACGGTCGAAATCCATAGAGTGGTCAGGCGGGCAGAGGTCATACACGAGCTGGCGGTGAAGTACAAAATCAGAGTAGTCAGGAATTCAGGCAAAAGTTCATACACGGTAATCAGAGTCACAAAGCTATCACAACACCCAGGGAGCTAGTCCACACAAAATGGCTCTGAGAGACAGGAAGTGCTGCCATTTATGGGCTGCATTGATTGTAGATTGTTAACAGCTGGCAGCAGGTGGGGCTAGTGAGTCTAAGGTAATGCATCAAACTGAGAGAACATTGCCATAACTCCAGAGCTCCTCCGTGGCACAACAAGTAAGACTGCAGCTGTGGGACCAGGAACATCCCGGTTCAAATACACCCAGGTTGACACCACTTAAAGCTAAGGAATGCAGTGGTGTCTGCATTTGACCCCCAGACTACCAATTGGACAGACCAAAAGCAGCAAAAGACTGAGGCGATCATCCCTCTGCTCACACTGGTCTCTTGCGCCAACCAGCAACTTTGTCAACACAATTGTATGTAGTATCCTGACTGGCTCCCAGTCCTTCCCTTCCTCATTCTGCATGTTGCAGTATAGGGACTACAGAGCTACACCTAGGCCATAATTCTAAATATACCAGTATAAGCGCAGTTAGAACATGGAACATACAGAAAACCTAGGATACATGAAGGGTTACAGGGCAGAACCTTCTATGATGTTAAGGACCATTTGTACCAAGACCCGTTTTCTTTACCTGCATTCTGAAACTCATTGGCTGCCATGTTTCAGAATGAATAGATGAAAATTAGAAAAACACAGATGGAAGAGTCATAAACCACAGCACGTCTATCAGCATTTCTATCACACATCTCTCTCAGCTAACAAAATAGATGAACAGCTGACACGCTAATTATTCCATGGACCATGAATGGCAGAGTACATGATCAAGCCATGAAGTGGATAATTTCTCTATATGTACATTAGCTCCGTACTGTCTGGCATTTTTTTTTTTTACCAAAATGAATTCAAGGCACAATGGCATGAAGCATGTGGGCCTTAAGTGCAATTACTGCTCTTTGAAGTATCCTCATTATGCTAATTAGCACTCCCACCGAATACTGCTTTATTTCCCAGGTCTGCTTATTACTGTCTTCAAGAGCCTCTTAAAGGGGAAATATAACCAAATCACAGTTAAAGTTAAAATCACTAAAGGAAAAAAAAATGTTTTGCTGAAATGACTGTTTACAGGGTATAGAGACATAATAGTTAACTGATTCCTTTTAAAAACGATTAAAAATAGATAAAAATCAATCATATAATGTGCCTCTTAGATGCAAAAACTAAACTGAAAGCAGTTTCGTCTTTGCATGTTATTTCATGCCTCTGTGCTGGACAGTGCCATAGAGAGTCATGGCTAGGAAAACGAAACTAAACTCTCCCATGACTTTTTTCATACGGAAACAGACAACCAGGAAGTGTCCAGAACAGAGGAGTATTACAGCAACATCAGAGCAAAAACGAGCAATGAGGACATGAAACCAGGACTGCAGTAAGGTAAAGGAAGCTATTTAGCTAAAAAAAAAATTCCTTTAGTGATCCTTTAATTCTTCAGTTAAATCTTATAAAGAAGTTAAGCATAGAAATTTAGTAACAAGCCCGTTGCTACTTTTTTTTATTCCTATATCTGTTATTGTGGGATCATCATAATATTTCATACACAGAATTATAGCCACTTGAGGGAGTAGCTCACTGCCGAACAATGAAATCATTATCCTTCTTGGATGAATATGGCGAAGGAAAGATGCACAAAAACATGGCCTTCAGAGAGTGTTGTGGGTGCAAGTGTGTTATCTTCAGCTGAAGCGTTACACCCACAGCTTTCAATGCACATAATACATTACCTATAAATTTTTCATTAGGATAAACTCAGTGGGCCAGATTCACAAACGAGATACGACGGCGTATCTACTGATACGCCGTCGTATCTCTGTTTCTAACTATGCGACTGATTCATAGAATCAGTTACGCATAGCTAGCCCTAAGATCCGACAGGTGTAATTGAATTACACTGTCGGATCTTAGGATGCAATTCTAGGCCGGCCGCTAGGTGGCGAGCCAATTCGGCCAGCGTAGAATATGCAAATGAAGACTTACGGCGATCCCCGAACGTCCCGAACGGCCCGTCGATCTAAATCTACGTAGTTTCCGTCGAGTTACGCCGCGTAAAACTAGGGCTGAGCCCTAGTTGTCTTGAGTCATGGTAAGTATGGCCGTCGTTCCCGCGCCGAAATTTAAACATCAACGTCGTTTGCGTAAGACGTCCGTGAATGGTGCTGGACGCCATTAACGTTAACGTCGAAGCAAATGACGTCGGTGCGACGTCAGTTAGCGCAATGCACGTCGGGTAATTTACCCGACGGAGCATGCGCAGTACGTCCGGCGCGGGAGTGCGCCTAATTTAAATGGGACTCGTCCCATTCGATTGGGCCCGCCTTGCGCCGGACGGATTTAGGTTACACCGCTGCAAATTTCCAGGTAAGTGCTTTGTGGATCGGGCACTTAGGCAGAAAATTTGCGGCAGTGTAACTTAAATCGGAAAAGTTAAGTTGCGCCCGGGCTACGTGAATCTGGCCTAGTGTTCCTCCTATATAATGTTCTGATTTCACCTACACAGCAGTCAGGCTGGCACAAATGGAATAATCATAAACCTTAGTTGTATTACTGGAATTCAAGATCAAGAAAAGTAAAGGCCCTTCTCAAGGCAAGATCAAACTCCTCTAAATCCCTCACTGAGGCACTCCATTTTTTTTTTATGCTTATCCATGTCCACCATCACAGGGTAAATCAAGAGACAAAAAACGGGAGGGGGAGGGAGCACTCACATTGGCCACATCCGTAATTTTAGTAGACAAAAAAAAGAAAAGAAAAAAGCAATTGATGGTCAGACTTTGAGGCAAGTATATAAAAAGTATAAATGTATTACAAAAATATAAGAATTTAACAGACAGCAATAGAGATAATAAAAAAAACATATAAATTGATTAATAAATATGGACAATATCCTCTGTACATCGTCTACGCGTTTCGCCGTTGGGCTTCCTCAGGACGAGCAGAAGAGATTTAACAATGTAAAGATATATTTCATAATCTGAAAAGATACATATTACATTAGCATAAGGCTGCTTTCACATTGGGGATATAGCCGTGCTATTTGTAGCGCGGCTATACCGTCGTATTTACTGCGATATTCAGGCGCTAGCGGTGAGGTTTTAACCCCCGCTAGCGGCCGAAAAAGGGTTAATACCGCGGTTTCCCATTGATTTCAATGGGAAGGCGCAGTATAGGAGCGGTGCACACACTGCTCCTATACCGCAGTAAAGATGCGGCTAGCAGGACTTTTGGAGCGCTCCTGCTAGCGCACCGCTTCAGTGTGAAAGCCTTCGGGCTTTCACATTGAACACTACAGGGCAGGTTTTTTTCATGCGGTATAGCAGCGCTATTTTTAGCGCTGTACCGCATGAAAAACGCCTCAATGTGAAAGGGGCCTAACAGTACAGCGTTTTTAATTGTTTCCCTACCATACTACACAAAAAAAGCTTGAATAAGAACCAATCACAAAGGGGTATTTGCAAGTAATCAATCCCAACTCTTGAAATGTAGAAATAGTGCAACCTTACCCTACAGCAATTTTTCAATTATTTACTTGTATTCTCTACCTGTCAGAGCAGGAGTGTCAAATGGTAAGGCACTCTGGGCTCAGTGTTCATAAACACCCATGTAACAAAGAATATGTCAAGATTACACAATAAAAAAAAAAAAAAAGAACAGGATTTATGAACAGTTATAAATCGTCTCTAGCAGCCTAAAAAATAGTGTCAGATATCAGCCTTCAGCCCAGGCAGGAGACAGGTTAATATTCTCTTCCTATCAGTGCAGAAATGTTAGTAACAGCACACACAGTTATTCCCAAGAGATAAAATGTGTTGTATTAAAGTGTAAGTGCTATTCCTGATTGGCCCTCTTTATACATATATTAAGCAAAAAAAATATGTAGCGCCCCCCTACTTTCAGTATGGGCACTACACCTAAGTTAAAGTTTGGGGAATGGGAGAGTTACCTTGCTCCCATTCACTAATTGTTTACATTTCTGGGACTTCTGTCATTCCAGAAATGTCCGCTGGGTCAGTCTGTGGTTCAGGGATGCAATATCATCCCTGGCCAGCAGTTGGCACCAGGGGGATTCTGGCAGAGCAAGTTTTCCCCAGCAGCCAATTAGAGAAGTTTCTTCCTCGCAAGGCATGCTGGAGAGGAGTATATCTGTGACAGGTGTCATGTGTTCTAAAATCTTTGCGGCGTCCCGGTTCCAGGTGCGGCATCCACCTTCAGGGTGCGCGCATCCATGGACCCCGCCGGCGTGGCCCACCTGGCCAGAGTTGCAGTCTACGAAAACCCTCATCTAGAGGTACAAGGGGACCCCAGTGACTTGCTGGGTTCCCGGTTCCACTGAAAGGATCCCAGGCTGGGTGCCGTACGATTGGGGAGTAGGTTTGAGGGGGACCCGGAGGCAGGTCGTCCAACAGAGCCTGGACAAACCAATTGGGGATCCGGTGACCATAGTAGTGACAGGTATGTTGCTGTCGTCTGGTGACCAACGCAGAAATCTACTGGGAGGATTCGCTCCATTTATCTATCTAGCTCAGTTATTGTCCTTGGCCTGTGAGACAGGCCCGCATCCTCCCAGAAATCCTAAGTGACACCTTGGCTGCCAGACTTATGCAAAAGGAGTCTGTCCAGGGGCACTTTACCCACTCAGATGGAGTGGCAACGTGTTGCAAATTGGTACTATGCGGAGCAGTACTGACTGCTCCATTTAATATCCAGGCCTGATACTGCAAAGTTCTCTCCTCTCTTTCTCTTCATCAACTTTGACCTTCCCAACTGATGTTGATGTTGGCCGTGTTGGGCCTGGAAAATAAAGCATTGAGAAAACCTTTATTCACTGTCTGGACCTTCGTTCACTGCTTTTGTTCTCACTATTGCACCCCTAGACAATGCCAGGGTAACTTAGCAGGCCGATCCCAAAACAAACCAGCGGCTCCTGCCGCGGTGAGCGCTACATATATATTCCATACCTACACAATATTTATGTTTTTGAGGAGCAAAGGTTAAGAAACATAGCTAGAGTAACATATGTACCTTAGGGAACTGATTCTTACATCATAATACTATCTCATTGTATTTGTCTTGTGCCAGTGCCACGGTATGAGTTTTGTACATTGGTATAGAGAGGACACTGGATTCTAAAAGGTTCAGTTAGAGAAGCTCCAGAATGTGTATTGTAAGCCTAGAAAGCTCTGTTTTAAGTTTTTTCTGGGTTTGGTAGTCCTGGATCTGGGCCTGGAGCTTGACAGTTCCAAAGTGCCTTGGGTGGGACGGAGCTTTCGCTCCTGTGCCCAGGTTTTTTTAGATGCCAGCAGCTTGTGTGAGTTCACAGGTGTGCAGGGTCATTATAAGACAGATTGAGTGGCTCAGGGCAGTTGCAGCGTTTAAAAGACACAGCCTTGGTGTGAGAATAGAGGTGTGCTCCAGCCAAGAAAGGTGACCTACTGGGGAGACAAGACTCCATGTTGGAGAGATTCCCAAACCCACAGGACTGGGAGAGTTGGCACAGCTAAGCAGGTCGGCAGAGGACTGGGAAAACTGAGGCAACTAGAGTAGGGTGACCAGACATCCCCAGTTTCAGGGAACAGTCCCCTGATTGAGGACACTGTCCCCGGACCAAGTCTGTCCCTGGTTTCGTCCCCAGATTGGATTCAATAGGGGGCAGGGGTAATTTCAAAGACAATCAGTGCAGAATTAAAATAAAAAAAATAGAATTACACACCCCCGCTCGGTTGTGCCTACTAGCATAGGGGGGTTGTATATTTCCCATTATCTGTGCCCCTTTCTGATGATCATGTGCTGGAGGGAATTTTTCTTCAGTTTCGGGCGCATGCCCATTCAGCTCCGCTCGCATGTTCTTCTGCCTTGGCTCAAATCCTAGCCAGCCACCTGCCTATCTCCTCGCCTTCCCTGACGGAGTGATCTTCCTCCGCTCCCCATCCAGCAGTAGCCGGGGCCCGAAGAGTAAGACTTGAGAGGCTGTGAGGCGAGCGGCGACGGGCAGAGAGTCGCTGACTGTTGCCATTACTAGTAAAGAAAAAATATGTCCCCGGATTTCATTTTAAAAATCTGGTCACCTTAGACTAGAGCAGGGATCCTCAAACTACGGCCCTCCAGCTGTTGCGGAACTACAAATCCCATGAGGCATTGCAAAACTGACATTCACAGACATGACTAGGCATGATGGGAATTGTAGTTCCTGAACACCTGGAGGGCCGTAGTTTGAAGACCCCTGGACTAGAGAGTCCAGGAGGGGGGATCTGTAAGTCTCGAGTGGGAGAGCCTGGGGTGCTGAGAGACCTTATCCAGAGGCCAGGAGTGGGCTGGTACAGCAAGGTGCTGTAAAGGCCAAGCGAGCCTGAGGAACACGTGTAAAGAGCAGTGGCACTGCTCACAGGAGATCCAGGTAGCTCGGCATTTTCTAAGAACGCAGTTTCTGAGTGAAGCTTAAACCCCTGCGTGGGAAACTGTGTTAAGACTTTCTTTTCCTTTCTAAAAAAAAGTGGGCTGTCAAGCCTTTAAAATACAAGTTTTTTTTCATAAAATTCTTCGTTTAACATTATTTCAGATAATCTTAAAGGAAATTTTATTTTTTATCTTAATAGCTTCCTTTACCTTAATGCAATGCTGTTTTCATATCCTAATTGTTCGTTTTTGCTCTCAAGTTGCTGTAATTCTTCTCTGATATCCACATTTCCTGGTTGTCTGTTTCCTGATAACCACAGTACTGGGAGCTTTCTCTCTGTGGTCACTAATCAAGGAGGTGTGATTACTGTGTGTCTAAAACCCCACAGCACCAATCAGTTTCGTTTTCCAAACCATCACTGCCCTGTATTGTCTCTGTGGATCTGTACAGCAGAGAGGCAGGAAGCATCATGCAAAAACGAAACTAGAAACTACTTTTATCTATTTTTAATCGTTTTTAAAAGGAATCAGTTAACTATTATGGGCCAGATTCACAGACGGGCACATCTTTAGTTAGGCGTAGCGCATCTCATATGCGCTACGCCAACGTAACATTGAGAGGCAAGTACTGTATTCACAAAGCACTTGCTCCCATATGTACGCCGGCGTAACGTAAATGGGCCGGTGTAAGCCCGCGTAATTCAAAATAGCAAGGCAGTGGGCGTGTTGTATTCAAATGAATCGTGACCCCATGTGAATGCATGGCCGAACGAACGGCTCATGAGCGCATGCTCAGAATCACGTCGCAAATACGCCCTACGATACGACTTCACAATGCGTACGACGTGAAACCTCACTTACACCCAGCCCCATTCACGTACGACTTATGTAAACGACGTAAAAGCCGACGGCAGTTCCGACGTCCATACCTTGCATGGGCTGCGCCACCTATAGAGGTGTTTTATCTTTACGCCGGCGTATGTCTTACGTAAACGGCGTAGCTTACTGCGACGGGCATACGTACGTTCGTGAATCGGCGTATCTAGCTCATTTACATATTCGACGCGTAAATCAACGGGAAGCGCCCCTTGCGGCCTGCGTAAATATGCACCCGACGGCGTAGGAGACTTACGTCGGTCATATCTTGGTCAAATTCAGGCGTATCTGGTTTCCAGAATACGCTTAAAGATACGACGGCGCACATTCGGACTTACAATGGCATATCTACTGATACGCCGTTGTAAGTCTCTGTGAATCTGGCCCCTAGTCTCTATACCCTGTAAACAGTCATTTCAGCATAAAATTTTTTTTTATTTACATCTCCTTTAATCTTTAAAATACAAGTTCACACTGATGTGGACTCACTTAAAGCGGTGGTTCACCCTCCTTATACCATTACATTCAGCATCGTAGCGCGAGCTACGGTATGCCGGTCTTAAATTTTTAATCCCCGTACTCACTGTGCTATCGATCATTGAAGATTCCGACTCCCGCGGGGAATGGGCGTGCCTATGGAGAGGAAGGATGATTGACGGCCGGCTCTGGCACGTCACGCTTCCCGAAGACAGCCGGAGTAGGTCTCGGCTCTTCACGGCGCCTGCGCACAGGCTATGCGCAGGCGCCGTGAAGAGCCAAGCCTATTTCGGCTATTTCCGGAGGAGCGTGACGTGCCAGGGCCGGCCGTCAATCACCTTCTCTCACCATAGGAACGCCCATTCCCCGGAATCTTCAATGATCCATAGCACAGTGAGTACGGGGATAAAAAATGTAAGACCGGCATACTGTAGCTCGCGCTACGATGCCGAATGTAATGGTATAATAAAAAAAATATATTTTTTTTTTTAATAGGGTGAACCCCCGCTTTAAGAAGCTCACCACATTGAGTCTCATCAACCCATCTCACAGTCCATGTACAAAGGACATTGTAACAGTACCTTGTGTAATACGGATAGGTAAAGACGCACTCTAGACAGCTTGGAAAGACAAAAACAGTCTAGACAGTCCCAATCAAGCAGAATAAAATGTAATGGAGCAATACCGACTGGTTTGGTAATCACTTAAAAATCTAATTAGAAGCCATGGTCTTACCCTGGGAATAGCAGTGTGGTGTGGAGGATGAAATACAAGCATGTGTGTCTCGTCACAGTAGTTTAACTTCATTGCCAGAACACACACACACTACAAGACACATTTTAATCATCAATAAAACAAGGCAGAATAAACTGAGGCCAAATGACTCCACTTGTTTTCAGCCAATAGCGCTAATTTATATGAAGAGGTGACCGGCAAGCCCTTAAGGGCGATCTATAAACCCATCTGTTTAAATTAGGTAGCCGCCAACCTTGTGACCCTTATTTCAGCCAAGAAATACTCAGCACGGCAGCTATGCAACAGTCTGCACCTGGGTGCCTTTCAAGGTCATGGCAACGGTGGCGAGAAGAAAGCAATTTAGCGACACCATGTAAAGCCCAGCTTAGTCATCTGAGACCACGGCCTAACTCAGGAAACCAGATCTTCAACAGAATCGTCAGTATGCATTTAAATGAAACTTTGCAATAATAACGTCTTCACGCATAGCTGTATTCTTTCCAGTCATTTGGTATCTCAGCAGATAATATTGATAAATTACAGAACGCTCAAGTTAAAAAGACAAGGCATAGGTATTTTCACGATTTATAAAAAAAATTGTGACTTTCACAAGGTTTCCATCAGCCATAAATTTAGCCTCCCTGCAAGCAGGAATCAGAGCGCTTAAAGGCCAACTCCAGCCTCAGCTCCGCCCACAGATGCCCCCCTGGAGGACCCCCCTACTGTAGTTTTAGCTTTTATTTCTTTTATAACTTTTCAGATGTCTTCTGTACAGGTACATGACATGCTGGGTTTTCTTCCCCATCTGCCTTTTCTCCAGCTCAGGCAGGTCCTTCTAATTATATCCATATATTATGAAGGGCAACTGTGGTCACACCCCAGGACAAAGTGGAGAGGCAGAGTAATGATGTCACAATCTCTACCTCATCCAATCAGAGAATGCTTTGCATGTAGGCATGTGCAATCTTTTAAGTTACGAATACGTTTTCCGTCAATTTTCGTTATTTTAGTTGATTCGTTAACATACGAATGAACGAACGGTTTAGTGCAATTAATAACGAATAACGATATTTTCAAAATAACGAATATGAAAAACAATGAAGATACGAAAGAAGAAAGAAACTAAAACATAGAAACAACGAAAATACCGAACCCAAAAAAAATAAAAAATTACGAAAAACAAAATGAACGAAAATGCAAACTTACTAATATTCGAAGACCGAAAAGAAAACAACCGAAATGCCGAACAAAGAATAAAAAACGAAAATCAAAACTAACGAAAAATAAATTACGAATCTTCGGAAAACGGAAATGAGAACAACGAAAATACGAAATAATGTAAATTAGCTTTCGTTAGTACTGAAATATTTCTGGACATTGACCAATAGCCACTGAGCGCTGTCCCTTTCCTCTGAAGAGGTTTGTTCCTTTCCCCAATGAGCTTCTTTCTCATTACCTCCTGGCTCCTTGTGTCTTTTTCTGTGTTAGACTGCAGTGCATCGAATTTCTAGATTTGTATTTGTAATATCTGACATATTTTAGTTTTCTTCTACGTCAGACTTCATTCTAGACAGGGTGTGTGGGCTAACTAAGACAGTCAAGTCAATCACACCTTTCCTCTGAAGAGGTTTGTTCCTTCCCCCAATGAGCTTCTTTCTCATTACCTCCTGGCTCCTTGTGTCTTTTTCTGTGTTAGACTGCAGTGCATCGAATTTCTAGATTTGTATTTGTAATATCTGACATATTTTAGTTTTCTTCTACGTCAGACTTCATTCTAGACAGGGTGTGTGGGCTAACTAAGACAGTCAAGTCAATCACAGTAAAGTACGAATTACAAAATTACGACGAGTAGTGTGTCGAATAAACGTAAAATGTATTCTAACAGAATTACGAATGCAATAAAATCTACAAAAGTACGTTTTTACAATCAAAGGAAATTAGACACCAAAATACGAATGATCATAAAGCAACGAAAATACGAACGCGGCATGATGGAAAATATAATGTAAATACGAATAGCAAAACAACGAAAATTAAACTAACGTAAAAACGAAGGAACGAATAAAATCAATTTAAAAATACGAACGCGGCAGAATACAAAATATAACGAAAATACTAATCTCGATTCAACGAAAAATAAACTAACAAAAAAAACGGAAAAAAGAGTGTTACGAAAATACTAAAGAGTACGAATACGATAACAAACGTCTTACGAAATTACGACTCGTTACGAATCACGATAAACGAACAGAAATGAAACAGAAATAAACGAAAATTTATGCTGTGCACTTGTCTATTTGCATGTATTGAGAAAAAAAAATGCAAGGTGTTCTGTGAATGCTGCCCTTGTCGAACAAACAACTCCCTATGTTCACTATGCAGCAGGGAAGCCGCTCGGAACAGAACCCAGAGAAAAGCAACAACAACCACTGTATTAGGAGGGGCTACTACATTGATTATCTACTTCCACAAGTACCCCACAGGTATGGCTTATTACTACACTTAGCACTCCTGTGCTCCTCACACAACCGGCCTATTAACCATGCATTAGTGCAGTGGTCTCCAAACTGCAGCCCTTTGCTTGCCTTATAATGGCCCATGGGGCACTATTCCTCTCACCGACACCAAGGATGGGGCACTATTCCTCTCACTGACACCAAGGATGGGGCACTATTCCTCTCACTGACACCAAGGATGGGGCACTATCCCTCTCACTGACACCAAGGATGGGGCACTATTCCTCTCACGGACACTAAGGATGGGGCATTGTTACCAATGTCAGGACATTTTCTACTTCCATTAGCCACAGTCTGGCCCCTTTGGGGGATAGTAAACTGGCCCTTTGTTTAAAAAGTTTGGAGACACCTGCACTAGTGCAATAAACCTGTGAAGTGACTAGTGCCCATCTTTCTTCCACCATGAGGAAAGAATCGCAGTGCACAGTAAGTGGGCTTCGGACATTGATAGTGTAGAACAGTGATTCTAAAGGCCCATACACACGATCAGACTTTGACAATAAACCTCTGACGGACCTGTTTGATCGGACAATCCGACCGTGTGTACGCTCCATCGGTCAAACTTTTTTGCTTTTTAAACCGGACAAATGTATGTACAAAATGTACATACATAGCATGCATAATACAATGCTGAGAAAACAAATAAGCAGTATCTGTTTTATTATCTAATCAGGTTTATATAGTCATGCTATGTAGGATATTTTTTCTAAATAAAATGTATAGGTGGTTCTCACTTAAGGCTTCAAAAAAAAAAAAACAATATGCAGAAACATAAGGTTCACCCACACAGGGCATATGCTGACATGTTTAACCAAGCAATTCCAGACAGACAAAACCAGAAGAACTTGGGTGTTGCGTTGGTGTGCGCTTCGTGAAAATGGAACATGCTGGGGCGTGGCCAGGACAGGCATGTGAGAGGACGCATCTCTCATAGCTCCCGGCGCTGATCCGGTATCGATCCTCCCCCGGCCACGATTCCGGTTCACCACCACCATATGCTGAACGCCCGTGCTCCCAGGATCATAGCGGTACCACCACCGGCGCTCTGCACCAGGGGGATGACCCGCAAAGGACAATCGGAGGCAGCGGGGATGGAAATCCAAGATGGCGCCGCCGCGCTGGCTGGGAAAGGGACGCCTCGTGGAGCGGACAAAACGGGGCCCAAACACAGCAAGACTGCTAAGACCCAGGGTAAGGACCCCCCCCAGGGACATGCTTTATTATGCCCAGAAGATGACTGGGACGGGGGGGCCGGAACAACCGTCCCGCTCGGGTGATGCGCCCCACACTAGGCCCGCAGCACAGGAGGACAGTGTCCCACTTTACTGGGGGGAGGAGGAGGACAGAGATCAAGCAGGCCTCAGGCCTGAGGATGAGCAGGCCGCAGACGCACAGGCTGCGAATGCTGCGCAACCCACTCTGGCTGATATACTCAAAGCAGTAAATAAGTGTACAGCTTCTGTGGACACACTGAAAGAACATTTTGGACTGCTGAGGCAGGATATGCAGAAAATCCGCGAACGTACTACTGCCGTGGAAAGCAGAGTCAGTGAGGTGGAGGACCAGATGCAGCCCATGACCCAAGACACCAGAGCTGCTTTGCAGATGGCTAGAGACGCATATGACAGGGTGGAAGATATGGAGAACCGTCTCAGACGAAACAACGTTCGTATAGTGGGTCTGCCGGAGAGGGTGGAAGGCAAGGACCCCACCATGTTTGTGGAGAACTGGCTGATTGAACTTTTTGGCAAAAATGCACTGTCGCCATTTTTTGCAGTGGAAAGGGCCCACCGAGTACCCTCTCGCCCACCGCAACAGGGGGGCCCCCCTAGATCCATCCTGGCGAAACTACTTCACTACCGAGACAGGGAGGCGGTGCTGCGCCAGGCTCGGGAGCGAGCGAATATACAACATAACGGTGTCCGGGTGTCCTTCTACCCGGACTTCTCACAAGAAGTACAGAGGCGCAGGGCCAAATTCTTTGATGTAAAACGGCGGCTGCGAGCTCTGCAACTCCCATATGCCATGCTTTACCCTGCGAAGCTCCGGGTGGTGGTGCGGGGTCAAGCCAAGTTCTTTGAATCTGCCAAGGAGGCCATGTCATGGCTGGATCGGAACGAGCAATCTTTGCAACGCCGAGTGCAGGAGGAAGGGGAGTGAGACATGAGCAAATTTGTCCCAGGCTATATCTTTTGTTTTGCCTCCAGGCACCTAGTATGCACATGTTGGAAGAGCTATTATACTTCAACGGTTGGCCCTTTTTCTGTTTAGGGGGGATCTCCTACTTTTTACCTAATTGAATCTTTTTATTTTTCCCTTTGGCCGGGGGACTCAATGATTGGCGACACAAAGCGAGAAGAGCTGACCTAAACGTAAAGTGTACTGTGCTGATGGTTGATGTGACTGGAGTAAGTCGACGATTAGTCGCACAAAGTGTTGAATCCGCCCTGTTGGCGGTCCAAGAAGTTTTAGGACCCGTTCGGTCCATAAGTTTTACTAACTTTAATCTTTTCAGCCACCATACAAAGAAAGAGGTACAACACACCAGACTTGGGCCTTCAGCCCTTGTGCGAGAAACTGTGCAGGACAGAACAGGTGTGGGGGGGTGCCCTGTCCCCCGAGAGAGGGGCCAGCCTACATATGTTTGCTCGCTAGTATACTGTTTTTTGATGATAGTGGAAGATACACATGGCTAAGGTGTCTATCGTATCCTGGAATGTGAGGGGTATGCACTCTCCACTGAAACGCACGATGTTATTTATGTGTTTGAGGAAATTTTTACCAGGGGTGATCTGTTTTCAGGAAACACACCTGACAGCGGAAACTGTGTGCTTTTTGAAATACAGGTGGGTGGGTAAGGCATATCACTCTACACACACCTCCTTTTCTAGGGGGGTGAGTGTATTAGTGCACAATGCTCTGGATTTTCAGGAAATTGACAGTATGATAGACTCGGAAGGTCGCTATGTGTTTATTCATTGCAAAATGGGTAATTTGGTATGTGTCTTAGCATGTGTTTATATCCCACCGCCGTTCACGGCGGCGGTGCTCCGGCTCCTCCTCTCCTTTTTGGATGGTAGGCCGGATGTCCCGTTGCTCGTGATTGGCGACTTTAACTGTTGTCTAGACCAGGTGACGGATAGACACCCGGGCCCTGGTCCCTCTGCCCTCGCTAGGAGTACTCCCCTGGCGCGGTTGTTGCAAGAGGTGGGCTGGGTGGATATCTGGAGACACCGTAATCCCGGGGTCAGGCAGTTCACGTGCTTTTCGAAGACGCATGGATGCCTATCAAGAATAGACCTAGGGGTGGGAAATTCGAGCATGCTTCCATTGATAGCGGACCTATCACACAGACCCCGCAGTGTGTCGGACCACTCTGCCCTGGTGGTGCAGCTTTGCGTCGCACCGCAGGGGAGCTTGGTTAAGGCACCATGGAAGCTGAATGCTTTTTGGCTGAAGCTGATAAGTTCCCATGTGGAAATAGAGGAGGACATACGAAGGTATTTTGCTGATGGGGAAGGAATGGAGCGGAATGTGTTAAACTGGGATGCTTTCAAGGCGTATTTTCGGGGCCTGCTTATAAGGGGAGTGAATGAGGTGAAGAGGGCCTCGGCTGCACTACTGATAGAAGTGGAAAACAGGGTCCAGGAAATGGAGCGGGTATACGTCGCTGATCCTTCTGACCTGACCAGAGAGGCCTGGCAGGCTGCTCAGTCTGCCTACCAGCAATTGCTCTCATCGTCGGCTGAGAAGAAGAGGTTCTTTGCTAAGCAGGCGTTCTTTGAGGAGGGTGAGAAAACCGGCCGTATATTGGCGCGGATTGCAAACTCACATCAACGCTCGCCTGCGATAGGGGCTATAAGATCGGGGTCAGGAAGGGTAGTCTCTCAGCCAGACCAGATTATGCAGGAACTGGCGGGTTTCTATGAGACCCTGTACAGTTCTGGCACGATGTACACCCAGGGGGATCTAGAGAGGTATTTGGCCCAAATGGTCTTCCCGGAGCTGTCCGATAGCCAACGTACCATGTTAGAAAAACCAATCACTGTCGAGGAGCTACAGGTGGCAGTCAGTGCTTTCCCTAACTGTAAAGCCCCGGGAGAGGACGGGTTGCCCATGGAGGTGTACAAACAATATCCCGAGCTGTTATTGCCACAGCTTCTAAAAGTCTTTAACAGCGCCAGGGAGGGGGGGACTTTGCCCCCTTCAATGTCCAAAGCAAATATAGTACTGTTACTCAAGCCAGGTAAGGATCCCGTGGACCCGGGGGCTTATCGCCCCATCTCCCTATTACAGAGTGACATTAAGATATTGGCCAAGGTGCTCGCCATTCGACTGAATGGGGTGGTGACTTCCTTGGTTCATGGGGATCAGGCTGGGTTCATGCCCAATAAGTCCACGGCGGTTAATCTGAGGAGGCTGTTCCTTAACATGCAAGCACGGGCGGATAATATGGGTAGTAGGGCACTGCTGTCCCTAGATGCTACAAAGGCCTTTGATAGCATAGATTGGAACTATCTCTGGACTGTGTTGCACAAATTTGGATTTGGCCCTGTTTATATCTCCTGGGTGCGGCTGCTGTACAGTCAGCCGCAGGCGGCGATACGGACATTTGGCTCTTTGTCGGGGAGCTTTGCACTGAGGAGGGGGACGCGACAGGGATGTCCCCTGTCCCCCCTGCTCTTTGCCTTGGCTATCGAGCCGTTGGCCATTGGCATCAGAGCTAACCCCCGCATCACTGGATTCTGCTATGGTGACATGCAGGAAAAAGTGATGCTATATGCTGATGACACTCTCCTTCTGTTGGGCGACACGGATCCCTCCCTCAGGGAAGCTATGGTGGCAATTACAGAGTTTGGACAGTTCTCTGGTTTGCTTATAAACTGGGCAAAATCATCACTACTTTTACTAGATGGCGACGATACGCAGATAATCAACCCCGTATGCCCCATACCCGTTACTTCGTCCTTTAAGTACCTGGGAGTACAGATCACGGCTAAACCACGGGATTTCATACATCTAAATATCTCTCCCTTACTTCTGAAATTTAGAGACTTGGAAGGCCCTATTCTTGTCGGTTGCCGGCAGGGTGAATCTTATTAAGATGATACTCATGCCGCAACTGTTGTACTTTCTACACAACACCCCTATGGTTATACCCCTGAAGGTTTTTCATACCGTAAATAGTATTTTCCGAGATCTCATATGGAAAGATAGGACGCCTAGGATTAAACTGGAACACCTGCAGAGACCTAAAGATGGCGGGGGATTGGCGCTGCCAAACCCCTGGCTGTACTATTTGGCGGCTCAGATGCAGCAACTGGTTGGCATGTTTCGGCCGGCGGTGAGATCCTCGGCTCAGAAGCTTATGGAGCACACCGTGGGCGGAAGGCCGATCCCTGAGGCATTGGAGGCGCAAGCCTTTGCTAAACCGCACAAGAAGCTCCCCACTTTTAGCTTAATTCAGAAGGTATGGAATAAGGTCAAATACGTGCAAAATGCGGAGGGTTACACGAAATACAGCCCTATATGGCAGAACGACACATACACTGAATTGGCCAAGTTACAGTCCGGGGCCAGGTGGAAACAGTATGGGATCACGCACCTCACACACATATTCAGTAACGGGGTGCTCCGCTCGTTCTCTGCACTGCAGGGGGCGTTTGGCTTGCCCCAGACTATGCACTTCTCCTATCTGCAGTTGAGGCACGCAGTGGCGGCACAGGGTCGCTCCTCTGAGTGGTGCCTGTCGCCGACCCCTGCTTTTGATCTTCTGGGGGATGCTGGGACGTCAAAAGGCTTTATTTCCCAGTGCTACGCCATTCTGCTACAGTATGTGATGAAGCAGCATCCCCTGAGGATACGGGAAAGGTGGGAGGCGGATGCGGGCGAACTGGATGGGGAACAATGGGAGGAAATCTTTCAGGCAGTGGGTAAATGCTCGCTGAATGTTTCACAGAGGCTCACACAACTGTATATTTTGCTGCGCACTTATTATACCCCACACAGGCTCCATAAGATGAATCCTCAGCTTGATCCAACCTGTACCAGGTGCAAAAGAGACCATGGTGATCTGATCCATATGCTGTGGAGATGCCCAAAGCTCCACACGTATTGGGCGGGAGTTGTGAGTACAGTAAATTCGACTTTTGGCGTGGCTCTTCCACAGGACCCGAGGGCTTGTCTCTTGGGGGCTCTGGAGGAGTATGAATGGGAGGAAGCGGACAGAGAGGCGATACACAGGGTTCTGTTCCAAGCAAGGAAACTCATTATGGTTCACTGGAGGGCTGAGGCCCCTCCGACTCTGGCTGAATGGATTAATAATATAGGGCTGGTGCTGAGGATGGAGAAAGTGGTGTATCAACACAGGGGTAGTACCCACAAATTTGAGAAATTGTGGGCAAAGTGGTTGGATGTACCAGGTCTAGCCCCGGTAGACCTTGTGATGGATAGACTAATGGGCATCAATGTGGGGTGAGATGGGGACGGTGATACTTTGCGGGATGGTGTTGTTTGAAACGATCTGGGGGGAGGGGGCTATACCTCCTACCTATAAATACTCACTGAGTACGGGATGTCCTAACCTATGTTGTTATCTTGTCCCCGCAATGTTAAGGGGACCTTGTATAATTTGTACCCCTGCAAACTAAATAAAATTTTGTTGGATCAAAAAAAAAAAGAAAATGGAACATGCTGCATTTAAATACAGCGCAACACGTTATAATGCATCTTGTTTAAAAAAGATCTGCTATTATACATTTTTTTACCGTTCTGTGCCCACTGGGACAAAGTACATGTGGTACCCTCTCCATTGTTGCTAGGTGTAACTATGGGGTCCAAACTGCACCCTCTCTCCTCCTGCTGTGACTGCTCCGACAACAACTAGGAAGGGGATGGCTGCTTCATAACCACAACTCAGAGCACTTTCCACTCCGTAGACTTGCAGAGGAGAACACGACTGCCCTGTCTCTGCATGCCGCTTGCTGTTGCTTGGCCCAAGAAAGTGCTCAGAGCTGAGATAAGCCCTAGTTGTGAAACAGTCGTTTCCTTCCTAGCAGTTGTCAGATTGGCCGCAACAGGAGGGGAGGTAGTGCACTTCAGACCTCATAGTTAGGGTTAAGGACCCATTGCAGACCAGGAGATGGAAGCAACAGTGTTGTAAAGCAAGCAATGGGCTGAGCCCTCCTTCAGGCAGACACAACATCTTCTCAGCATTGCACACCAAGGCCGTAGATTCACAGAAGGGTGTTGCCCTCCTCCACAGTGGGGTGAAGTCTTAAAAAGGAACGTCTACACTATTGGAAGTCTTTTTTCTTCCCCCATTGGATATCACTCATCCCTTACCACCGGATCATCAACCTGGGAAGTGCGGATGTGACATCTGTGGCTGATCGTATCTGAGAGGATCCCCTAACGTTCCAGTGAAGACCATCACTCTGCTGAGGCTGATTTGACCCCCCTAAAAAGTGTGGTCACTGGCTAGTCGGTAAGCCTTCATTTCTCCTCCTGGTAGCGGGTCTCTCTGCGCATCGGATTCATTTGCTCGTCTCTTATCACTGGATGTCTACACTACTTGATTGAACTTTCATTTTTCTCCACACAGGGGATATTCACTTAGATTCATAAGAACTATATGAACTTTATTAATTTACTTTGTAGCACATGTTATTTTTGGTAATTTATATTTTGTGATCGTACTTATTCACTTATTGAACTATATGGTTGCATACGATTCATCATCCAGCGCTACACTTTTATTGTATATATTAGGGTTAAAGAGCACCTAGCCACATGGGACAAAGTACTACATGTGCTTTGTCCCATAAAGGACAAAACTATACAAATAAAATTAGGTTAAAAAGCACCCAGCAACATAGAACAAAAGTACTGTATTTGCTGGCATATAAGGCCTCGTACACACGATAGGTTAACCAGAGAACAACGGTCTGAAGGACCGTTTTCATCGGTCAAAACCGATCGTGTGTGGGCCCCATAGGTTATTTAACTATAGGTTAAAAAAAAAAAACTTGCTTTAAAACTAACCTATGGACACCTAACCGATAGGTCAAAACCGATCGTTAGTATGGAAAACCATCAGTTAAAAACCTGCGCATGTTCAGAATCAAGTCGACGCATGCTTGGAAGCATTGAACTTTGTTTTTTTCAGCACGTCGTTGTGTTTTACGTCACCGCGTTCTGACACGATCGGTTATTTAACCTATGGTGTGTAGGCGTGACGGACCATCAGTCAGCTTCATCGGTTAACCTATGACAATGGTCCTTCAGACCGTTGTCCTCTGGTTAACCTATCGTGTGTACGAGGCTTTAGACTACCTTTTACACTTAAAAAAACTGGCCAAAAATCAGGGGTCGTCTTATACGCGGGGTCAGCTGCTCGGATGCCTGTTGGATGTGCTGTAATACTGTACGTAGCTTCGGCTACATACAGTATATACCGTCTAGCCAATCCCGGTGAGCGATGTATTCAAATGAATACAGAGCCTGCTCGGATTGGAGTAACAACCTCTGCCAATCCGAGCAGGCTACATACAGTACCCTGCCCGGATTGGCTTTGAGAGTCAGAGAGGCGTGGGTTGATGATGTCACAGCCTCTGCCAATCCAAGCAAGCTTTGTATTCATTAATAGAATACATCGCTCGCCGTGATTGGCTCCAGCAAGAAGTAAGAAAAATATGGCTCCAGAAGGAAGAAATATGAAGCCTAGGAAGGGGGGGCCAGATCCACAGTCGCCGAGCGCAACTTAACTTTTCAGAGTTAAGTTACACTGCCGCAAATCTCCCAAGTTAGGTGCCGATCCACAAAGCACTTACCTGGAAATTTGCGGCGCTGTAACTTAAATCCGTCCGGCGCAAGGCGTTCCTATTCAAATGGGCGAGTCCCATTTAAATTAGGCGCGCTCCCGCGCCGGACGTATTGCGCATGCTCCGTCGGGTAAATTACCCGACGTGCATTGCGCTAACTGACGTCGCTCCGACGTCATTTGCTTAGACGTTAACGTAAATGGCGTCCAGCGCCATTCACGGACGTCTTACGCAAACGACGTATAATTTAAAATTCGACGCGGGAACGACGGCCATACTTAACATGGCTTAGGACAACTAGGGCTTAGCCCTAGTTTTACGCGGCGGAACTCGACGTAAACGACGTAGATTTAGAGCGTCGGGCCCGTCGGAGCGTTCGTGGATCGCCGTAACTGGTCATTTGCATATTCTACGCCGGCCTCAATGGCCTCGCCACCTAGCGGCCGGCCTAGAATTGCATCCTTAAGATCCGACAGTGTAATTCAATTACACATGTCGGATCTTCGTCCTAACTATGGGAAACTGAGTCTGTGGATCAGTTCCATAGTTAGGACCAGGGATACGACGGAGTAACAGCAGTTACTCCGCCGTATCTCTTTTGAGGATCTGGCCCGGGGTGTCTTATGCGGTGAGTACAGGCAAAAAATCGTAAAAAGAAATGTAAGATTAGGGGGGTCGTCTTATACGCCCGGTCGCCTTATACAACGCAATAATCGCAAATCGCCGCCATTACTAGTAAAAAAAAAAAAAAAATCATAAATCTATCCCCTATTTTGTAGGCGCTATAACTTTTGCGCAAACCAATCAATATACGATTGCGATTTTTTTTTAAACAAAAATATGTAGAAGAATACGTATCGGCCTAAACTGAGGGAAATTTTTTTTTTTTTTTTTAAATTGGGATATTATTATAACAAAAAGGAAAACATATTGTGGGTTTTTTTCAAAATGTTCAGTTTTTTTATGTTTATAGCGCAAAAAATAAAAAATCGCAGAGGTGATCAAATACCACCAAAAGAAAGCTCTATTTTTGGGAAAAAAATTATAAAAATATAATTTGGGTACAGTGTTGTATGACCGCGCAATTGTCATTCAAAATGCGTCAGCGCTGAAAGCTGGTCTGGGCACAAAGGGGGTTTAAGTGCCCAGTAATGAAGTGGTTAAACAAAAGAGGAAACATAAAAAATAAAATCTGACATGTAATAAGAAAACATTGCTATCAAGTATTCTTAGAGAAGATTCTTGCCCTTCATGGCTTCAGCAGTTTACATCTTGTAAGATGTAATAAACTACGTCACAGTTTGAAGTGTCTTTTGTTATCAGTCTTCTGTTGAAAGTGAGAGTTTTGCCCCGGGGCTATAAAGTTGAGCTATCATAATTTCCCACAGGTATGAATGTGGACATAGCATGCAAATGCACAGTAATACGCAGAGAGAAAAATCCAGAGCGTTACACGAGCCCGCAGCTGGATTAGAACCCGTCAGACTGGTTACACCAGAGCCTTACCTGAACACAAGCTATTGTTTCACGAACAGATCCCACCTGTCACAACGATGATGCATAAAGCAGAAAAATACTTGTGAAACGTGCTGGTAGGAACAGCAGGAGGTCATATTAAAGCAAAATGCACTGCATATGTGTGAGCCTAGGCTTAACGTCAGTGAAAATGCACACTTCCTGGTACAACAGTATTTGTCAAAACGTGCAAACTCTTTAAACCCTTAAAACCCTATTCAAGGTTTTTTACCTTCATGCATTCTATACATGAAGATAAAAAAACCTATGTACAGGAGCTCCCCCCCCCCCCCCCCCCAATACTTACCTGAGCCCCATCGGGATCCAGCAATGTGCACAAGAGCCTCGGCTCTCCAGGGAGTCGGGGACCCTCTCACCTCATTGGCTGAGACAGTAGTGAGTCATTGGCTCCCGCTGCCATCAATCACAGCCAGTGAGCCAATCCGGGGGCAGGGTGGGGACAAGTCGCAGCTCTGTGTCTGAATGGACGCACAGAGCAGCTTGCTGTGGGAGCACCCAGTAGGAGGGAGGGGCCAGGAGCAGTGGCGGGGGACCACAGAAGAGACGAATCGGGTCTGCCCTGTAAAAAAACACTGCACAGAGCAGGTAAGTATAATATGTTTGTCATTTATTTAATTTTTTTTAAGTAAAAAATTGCCTTCAATATCCCTTTTAAAATACTCTGGAGAGTCAGACCGTACCTCTCATACACAAAGCAGTGGTCTAGCTCTTCTGTTGTCTGACAAGCCCCTTAATATTGCACCAATAAACTATGCTCTTATGCACTGTTGTGAGGGGTAGGGGTTGTTGAACCGCTGAAGAGCCGTCTGCTACATTGTGGAAGAGGGTTGCAGGCCGATGCTCTAGTGTAGAGTGCTGTATATGGGTTATTTTAAGCCAACTAGCTGCTGAATTGCTTTTACAAGCAGTGGGAGGGGACATCCCGCTGCCTTTTGTGGCTCTCTCGGGCTCTCCCGCCCCAGGATCGGCTTTGATCGGCTCTCCCAGGGCCGATCCGCCCTACAGGCTCACTATGCAAGCCGCTTAGGGCCCCACAAAGCTGCGGAGGGCCCCCAAAATACTAGAGACCCCGCCTGGTAAGAAGTAATTTTCGGCCCCTCACCCCGCTTCTCAACTCGCTGGCTGCATAGGAGAAGAGGTAAGAAGTCAGCACCCCCCGCTTCTCACTTTAACGTGAGACTTTAATCTTTAATGTGACATGTCACTGTCAGCAGCCCCCCCCCCCCCCCCCGCTTCTCAACTTTAATGTGACATGTCATATTGCTCAGGGAGGTCAGGATCAGCACTGGGCTCTCCAATATGGTAACTCAGAGGCTGTGAGGTGACATCACTTCCAGTTTACCCGAATGTCAACAGCGCTTTTTAAAAATCAAGCACATTCGAAAAACACCAATCTTGGTGTTTTCAATGCTTTTGACCACTTAACCGAAAATAACCCCCGGACCATATTGCTGCCCAAAGACCAGAGCACTTTTTGCGATTCGGGACTGCGCCGCTTTAACTGACAATTCCGCGGTCGTGCGACGTGGCTCCCAAACAAAATTGGCGTCCTTTTTTTCCCACAAATAGAGCTTTCTTTTGGTGGTATTTGATCACCTCTGCGGTTTTTATTTTTTGCGCTATAAACAAAAATAGAGTGACAATTTTGAAAAAAATAAATATATTTTACTTTTTGCTATAATAAATATCCCCCAAAAATATATAAAAAAAAAATTTTTTTCTCAGTTTAGGCCGATACGTATTCTTCTACATATTTTTCGTAAAAAAAATCGCAATATGCGTTTATTGATTGGTTTGCGCAAAAGTTATAGCGTTTACAAAATAGGGGGTATTTTTATGGCATTTTTATTAATATTTTTTTTTTACTAGTAATGGCGGCGATCAGCGATTTTTTTTCGGTACTGCGACATTATGGCGGACACTTCGGACACGTTTGACACATTTTTGGGACCATTGGCATTTTTATAGCGATCAGTGCTATAAAAGTGCATTGGATTACTATAAAAATGCCACTGGCGGTGAAGGGGTTAACACTAGGGGGCGGGGAAGGGGTTAAGTATGTCCCTGGGTGTGTTCTTACTGTGGGGGGGGGGAGGTGGCCTCACTAGGGGAAACACTGATCCTCTGTTCATACATTGTATGAACAGAAGATCAGCATTTCCCCCGCTGACAGGACCGAGAGCTGTGTGTTTACACACACAGCTCCCGTTCCCCGCTCTGTAACGAGCGACCGCGTGTGCCCGGCGGCGATCGAGCCTGCCGGGCACACACACGGGAGTCGGGGGCGCGCGGGGAGAGCGCGCGCGCTCCTAGTGGCCGCTCGAAGAGCGGACATATAGCTACGGGCTCTCGCCCAGGAGAGCCGACCTGCCGCCGTATAATGACGGTGGCTGGTCGGCTAGTAGCTAGTAGACCTGTACGTTATTTTGTGCACAAGACACTGTGGGTGTGCATGCACCCGCTACACAGTGGGGGAGCCAATGTGTGGGTCCGCCGGCCACCCGCAATCGCTCGTCAGAGAGGCAAAAACATCTGCCAAAGTAAACAAAGCAGATCCCCATTCTAAAAAGGAGAGTACAGGTAGATAGTCTGTTCCTAGTGATCAGGACCAGCGATTTCTCTGTACTGCCAGTCAGTCCACCCCCCCCCCCCCGATAGTTAGTAACACCTCTCAGAGAACACATTTAACCCCCTGATCGCCCCCTAGTGTTAACCCCTTCCCTGCCACTGTCATTTATACAGCGATCAGTGGATATTTTTAGCTCTGATCGCTGTAACAATGTCATTGGTCCCCAAAAAATTGTCTGATCTGTCTGCCGCAATGTTGCAGTCCCAAAAAATAAATAAAAAGCTGATCACCACCATTACTAGTAAAAAATGCCATAACTCTATCCCCTATTTTGTTTTTTGTAGACACAAATCAAACAATATACGCTTATTGTGATTTTGTTTTACCAAGAATATGTAGAAGAATACATATTGCCTTAAACTGATAAATACATTTGTTTTTTTTACTGGATATGTATTATAGCAAAACATTTAAAAAAAAAAACAACAACTCTTTTTTTGTTTATAGAGCAAAAAATAAAAACCGCAGGTGATCAAATACCACTAAAGGAAAGCTCTATTTGTGGGAAAAAAGGGACATCAATTTTATTTGGGTACAGCGTCGCACGACCGCGCAGTTGTCAGTTAAAGTAATGCAGTGCCGTATTGCAAAAAATGGCCTGTCATTAAGTGGGTAAATCCTTCCAGGGCTGAAGTGGTTAAAGTCAGAGAAGGGAACCCAGATCTCTCTATAAAGAGTACCTGCCACATGCCTATTGCCATCACAAGGATGTTTACATTCCCTGTGACAGCAATAAAATTTAAAGCAACAGTGTAAAAAATATATATATATATATATATATATATATATATGTCCCACACAGTTGAGGTATTACTACAAATGTCAGATTATAGGCAGTAATTCCACCACTTGACTGTCTCTAAATCTAAAGTGGTAACCTGTATGGCTTAGATAGTAAAATTGATGTAGTTTGTCACTGTTGCATGGGCATGAACAGTTTTAAAGCATGTTGGTATCTATTTAATCGGCGTAACATCATCTTTTATATTTCCCAAATAAATTATGTGTTGTGCTTTTTGCATAAAAAAAAAAAAAAAAGTGTATTTTCACCCAAAACATTGCATTAGAAAAACTGCTGCGCAAATACCGTGTGATATAAACTGCAAAACCCACCTCTTTATTCTTTAGGGCCTCTGCTTTAAAAAATAAATAATGTCTTGGGGGTTCCAAGTAATTTTCGAGCAAAAAATATTGATTATTATATGTAAACAAAGCGCCAGAAAAGGCCTGGTCTGGAAGTGGTTAAATAAAAATGTATAGGTCCTAGTACTTTGTTGTGACCTTCAATTCATACTGTATGTGTACAGTAAACAGAAAATGTGTGAAAAATTCTGTTTGTAGTGAAATCACAACAGTACAACCAACATACAAAAGGTCATACTGTTCTCCACAAACCAGGTAGGTAAAAGAACAGGAGGCCAATAAAAAAAAACAAAAAAAACAAACACACACTTGTCAAACCACTCCCTACCCTCCCCTGAAATATAAATCTGTATGAGGGGGTGTGCAGTAGTGTATGTATGTTTTGTGCTGCCCTAGGCCTGACTAAACTTGCGCACCCCCTAATTTAAATACGACCCACCCCTTCCTGTCAAAGCCACACCCCTTCCATTTTAAGACGCACCCTGTCATCTTCATGGGAGGAAGACAGAGGGACGCCGCAGGGAGAGGACAGAGCGTTGCCGTGGGTGAAGGACAGAGGGATGCCATGGGAGAAGGACGCTGTGGGAAGAGGACAGAGGGACGCCGTGGGAGAAGGATGCCGTGGGAAGAGGACAGAGGGACGCCATGGGAAGAGGACAGAGAGGGATGTTGTGGCGGTCAATAAGGCCTAGAGAATAGCAGGCTATGCACTTCCTAATGGCTCAGTCCCTGGGAACAGTAATGGATAATGGCCAACAGGCCCTCTTACCAGACCCAGCGAAATCGCAACAGTGATCCCTCTGGCTGGACGTTCGCTCACTCTGGGTTGCCCGGGTGACTCTAGTCAGTAGTGTAGCATGTCTGTATCCTGGCAGTGGCTCGGTCTTTCTCCCTGGTGCGGGTACAACGTGGCTCTCCCTCTGGTGGTGCGGGTACAACGTGGCTCTCCCTCTGGTGGTGCGGGGTACAGTGTGGCTCTCCCTCTGGTGGTGCGGGTACAGCGTGGCTCCCTCTCTGGTGGTGCGGGTACAGCGTGGCTCCCTCTCTGGTGGTGCGGGTACAGCGTGGCTCTCTGGTACAGAGTGGCTCTCTGGTACAGCGTGGCTCTCTGGTACAGCGTGGCTCTCTGGTACAGCGTGGCTCTCTGGTGGTGCGGGCACAGTGTGGCTCTCTGGTACAGCGTGGCTCTCTTGTGGTGCGGGCACAGCGTGGCTCTCTGGTGGTGCGGGAACAGCGTGGCTCTCTGGTGGTGCGGGAACAGCGTGGCTCTCTGGTGGTGCGGGGTACAGCGTGGCTCTCTGGTGGTGCGGGGTACAGCGTGGCTCTCTGGTGGTGCGGGGTACAGCGTGGCTCTCTGGTGGTGCGGGGTACAGCGTGGCTCTCTGGTGGTGCGGGGTACAGCGTGGCTCTCTGGTGGTGCGGGGTACAGCGTGGCTCTCTGGTGGTGCGGGGTACAGTGTGGCTCCCTCTCTGGTTTCCTCCAGCACAGTATTCTCTTTTTCTGCTCTTCTAACACCCCCTCCTCCCCTCCAGCAGAGTGCTTTCTTGGTGTCTATGGACACACTGGGGCCGAAACTCAGACTACATTTCCCATGATGCCCCCAGAGACTTCTGATTGGCCCTCTGCTTTGGCCAATCATGGGGAGGGAAACAGCGGGCAGAGAGCTTGGCGGCGGCGGCCCGGCGAATCCAATTAGAGCCGCTCTCTTTTCTCCCTTCGGCTTACAGAAAGGGAGGGGGGCGGCGGGGAGAAATACAGACAACCCGCAGGTCTCCTCTAGCTGTCACAGCGCCGCTGCTCTATTTGCCAGAGAACTCGGCAGTGGTGCTGTGACAGGGAGAGGAGAGCTGCGGGCTGTCTGTATCTCCCCCGCCGCCCCCCTTCCCCTTCTGCCGAAGGGAGAAAAGAGAGAGAGAGGCTCTAATTGAACTTCCCGTGCCACCCCACAGGCTTTCTGACTGCTGTTTCCCGCAACATGATTGGCCACAGCAGAATCACGGCTGTAGGGGGGGCGGCACCTATTTAAACTGATTCCTGGCCCCCTCCGCACCCAGCGCGAGCCATTGTACTTGCACTACTAAGCAGTGATAGTGGCCCTGTGTGCGGGAGGAGAGAGGAGGGCGTGAGTGCCATTTTCATGAGGGTGAGGGGCAAAGTGCCGCCCTAGGCCTGGGCCTTGTCGGCCTAGGCCAGAATACATCACTGGCTATTACCCAACTCTGCCAGCACAGAGCACTGGGAAGCCTCTTGAGGGTGGAGGGGGCGAGCAGGAGTGTCAGGATGCCCACTAACACACAGCTCCTTTCTCTATCTGCAAAGTAAAGAGTGTCCTGACTTGCCTGATCGCCCCTCCCCCCTCAAGAGGCTTTCTCCACACCAGGGAGAAAGCCTTGCATTACTGTGTGGAGTTACAGACAGAAGAAAGGAAGTGAGCATTTCTCAAAAGAAATAGGGACATTTAAAAGCAAAATGGAAGGATGAGGTAAGTGAAGGAGGACTGCACTAAGGTAAAGGAAGCTATTTAGGGGGAAAAAATTACCTTTTCAACCCCTTTAACCTTTGGCAATAAAAGCTGGAAGCCGATTGGTTTATTTGCAGAGCTGCACCAGATTTTTCACTCTCCAGTTTTAGTAAATACCCCCCTCTGTCTGCTGGTAGCCCAAGAACTCAAATTTTTTCAATGATACTAACAGGACTTCAAGTGGGCTTTTCAATTAACTTTATGGACCTTTAGTTTTGATCCATAGCTTTCTAATGTGGTCACTGCGGCATCACTGCAGGGTCAGTTCAAACGTGGACTTCTAGATCTTGACCCAAAAAAATGAAATCTGGAAAACACCCGTTGTCAGGCACTAAACTGCTACAATAAGGAAATGAACACCCTTAAACTTGTGTTATGTATAGTTCACTATTACTTTGTCCTCTGTTGGAGATTTATTCAGAAAGATGCAGAGACATTTCTCCAGTTGTAAACATTAACCAACAAAAGTTGTTTTAGCACTTTCCAAATGCTCATAAGGAAGTATCCAAAGTCACTGAAAGCAGTATATGATCTACACAGATTGCAAAAAAAGTCCTACAATGTAATGTTGGGTTTTAACGACTTCTTAAAGTGGTTTGAAACCCAAAACTAATATATTGCAGTTCACCAGTACTTAGATGTGGTGGTTACATTTGTTTTTTCGTTTCCATTATTTTCACCTGGTAAACAAGCCAGTAAGTGTTATTTTTTTTTAAACTTCCCTTAACAGACCAAGCTGCTCAGAAAAAGTGGTAGATACAGGGTTCCGAACAACCATTTAAAACTGACAGAGGTGCTTCCAATGGTCAGATTTCTTGGCGAATCCCCCCCCCCCCAAAAAAAAATCTAAGAATTTAAAAACATTGCCAGCGGCTTATAAATGTGTTAACAAGTAAAGAGGGGGTGATAAGCGCTCCAGGTATGTGATGAATCACAACCAAGGTGTAAAGTATATGAATGAATCACAATCAAAGAAAGGAATAGTGACCAAACTCAACATGTGCAGTGCGTGCTAAATAGGAATAAACTGGAAGTGGGTGTTCAGATACTGTGAAACCACTAGGGAATATCCAGTCCCCTATGAGTCTAAAAAAATATCGCTTGTGCACTCATAAGAACAATATATAAATATATACAATAGGAATATATATAATATATAAAAGATAAAAATGTGGAGATAAAATGTGTAATAACAACAATAATAGTGATGATCAAACAGTCTATAGATGGAGATGGTAAGGTGTTCTCATATATGGATAACTGTGTGAAAGCAGCAGTTTTAAAATCCTCATTGGTGTTGTAGTACCCTTACCATGAAGGTGCTATATGTGCGCATATAGTGATATCCCTCTGGATTTCCGATCACCTTTCTCCTGGGGTCACTCAATGAAGGTTGTTCCAGCTGCTGTATAACATAAAGGTGCAGGATGCATGTGTATAGTGGCAGCCCTCTGAATCTCCGGTCTCCTTTCTCCTGGGGTCACTCAGTTCAGGTGGGTTCTAGCTGCTGTATACCTCCAAAGCAGTCCAAGTGATGATGGTCCAATAGGAGCAATGGGGTGGGGAAAAAGAAAATTGCCTCCAATAGTGTAGTAAGTTTGGAAATCCAAGGATATTTATTGTGATAAAAAATCAGGTAAAAAGCAGGTAGCGCTACAAGCGCTTAACAATAAAAGACAGCGTTTGTGTGACAGTGCAGACGTGGCGTTTTAAAATTACCGCCTTGCGTCCTATGGCCTCCGGCTTGTACGAGTGTATTCCTCGGTCTCGACTATCAGTTCCCTACGGCGTTACGTCACGTACCTCGTGACTTCATCAGGATCCCCTGATGAAGTCACGAGGTACGTGACGTAACGCCGTAGGGAACTGATAGTCGAGACCGAGGAATACACTCGTACAAGCCGGAGGCCATAGGACGCAAGGCGGTAATTTTAAAACGCCACGTCTGCACTGTCACACAAACGCTGTCTTTTATTGTTAAGCGCTTGTAGCGCTACCTGCTTTTTACCTGATTTTTTATCACAATAAATATCCTTGGATTTCCAAACTTACTACACTATTGGAGGCAATTTTCTTTTTCCCCACCCCATTGCTCCTATTGGACCATCATCACTTGGACTGCTTTGGAGGTATACAGCAGCTAGAACCCACCTGAACTGAGTGACCCCAGGAGAAAGGAGACCGGAGATTCAGAGGGCTGCCACTATACACATGCATCCTGCACCTTTATGTTATACAGCAGCTGGAACAACCTTCATTGAGTGACCCCAGGAGAAAGGTGATCGGAAATCCAGAGGGATATCACTATATGCGCACATATAGCACCTTCATGGTAAGGGTACTACAACACCAATGAGGATTTTAAAACTGCTGCTTTCACACAGTTATCCATATATGAGAACACCTTACCATCTCCATCTATAGACTGTTTGATCATCACTATTATTGTTGTTATTACACATTTTATCTCCACATTTTTATCTTTTATATATTATATATATTCCTATTGTATATATTTATATATTGTTCTTATGAGTGCACAAGCGATATTTTTTTAGACTCATAGGGGACTGGATATTCCCTAGTGGTTTCACAGTATCTGAACACCCACTTCCAGTTTATTCCTATTTAGCACGCACTGCACATGTTGAGTTTGGTCACTATTCCTTTCTTTGATTGTGATTCATTCATATACTTTACACCTTGGTTGTGATTCATCACATACCTGGAGCGCTTATCACCCCCTCTTTACTTGTTTTCCCTTTTTGTGTTATGTGAACACTTTAGATATAGCTGCCCCAGGTATAATATATACACTATTTTTTCACATTTTGTTCACTCACAGTAGCGCATTGGAACTTATCATTTACTTATAAATGTGTTAGCTTGAGTTTGCTACCTATTCCCAGGACCATGTTTACCTGCATAAGGATGCACAGGTGTTGCGTGTATCCCTATGCAGGCAGTCCTACTGATGTCAATTGGGATGCAGCGACTGCTGAAACAGCCACTGCTCCTGATCTGACATCGGTGTGGGTGTCCCTGTTAAGGGAATTGTAAAATCTGTACAGAATTGTATTTTGTATGCTTTGCCTATGTATTACACACTGCGCTTATTGTGCACAAGGCACTAGTATAATTTTCCATTACATGTTTGCATTCTTTCGAGTCCTGATTAGAATTTAGCCTGTCTATGTTACGCCACTTGTTACAAGTACAATTGTAATATTAATGCAATACCAACGTAATCATGTGTATAAAAACAATTTAATTGCGTCAAATAAACAGGAGTTATTTGCAAGGATGCCAATTGTATCTTTTGTGTCTCTTCCCTACTGCAGTTATTAATAATTTGGAACCACTAATTAATATGAGGATAGGCGTGGCCTATCTATAACATTTCCAGAACAGTCCCCAAACGCACACTGTGCGAGCACAGGGCACACATCTATATGCACCAACACAGATTTCGATTTGGGAGCAGCAGCTGTGTCCATGCAGCTGCTGCATCCCAAATTGACATGAAATGGACTACCTGCATAAGGAAGCAAGGAACACCTGTACATCCCCATGTGGGTAAATATGGCCTCGCGTATTCATACGCCACATACCGTATTTATCGGGGTATTGCGCGCTCCGGCGTATAGCGCGCACCCCTAATGTGGACCCGCAATTCCTGTAAAAAAAACATTTTAGTACTTACAGTTTTGGTGTCTTGCACGGCGGCCTCGTCGGGTCCGGCGTCCGTCTGCGGCTTCGTTGGTGTCCTCCCGGCTTCTCCCGCGCTGTCTCCCCGTCGAATCGCCGCTTCCCACGCTCAGTTTGAATGCCTGCGTCGACATATACCAAGTGCAGTACACTCGGCTACATTCGGCCAGGCTTGGCTTCGCTCGTGCTCACGCTCTGTGACGTTTATGCGTGAGCACGAGCGAAGCCGAGCCTGGCCGAATGTAGCCGAGTGTACTGCACTCGGTATATGTCGGCGCAGGCATTCAAACATGAGCCTGGGAAGCGGGTATCGGCGTATATCGCGCACCCTTATTTTAAGGGGAAAAAAGTGTGCGGTATACGCCGATAAATACGGTATATACATTTAATACGGTATATAAAATTAATTTTTTGCTTTTTTCACTCTCATGGCCATACAACTAACAAAAGAAAAAAAAAAGGTATGGCGCCAACTCAAACACAAAAAATAATATTATATAATGTGGTAATCAGCATATAAAATAATCGGTAATCATCAGCATAAATCAAACAATCCTTAGTGTCCAAAAATTCCATAGAAAGTGACAAAATCGTCACGGAACAATCCAATTATTAAAAGAATGATGTTAAAAGGTTTTTCTTTAAACTGTGCTACACCGCAAAACGTATGTGAGAAATGCAAAATGCAAAATCATCTATATTAAATGCGCCTTGCAATATTTCCAGCTTCTTGGTTGAGGGACGTGGGGAGTAGTGACTCTTAACCCCAGAGATATCTCCTTATATTTTTCCATCAATAAAGCTTGGAAGAAGAATAAACATCATCGTGTAGTACATTCATTAAAAATTAGATCACAGAAAACAATACAAATGTGCACTTACATTTAGGGGTGCTATAAGTCAGTACCAACATGTACAGCTTAAAAAGCGCGTTCACCGTCTCTCCAGGTTGCGGCGTGCGTTCCAAAGCACCGGAGGTGGGAACCAGGATATTGTAAGGGACGTCAGTACAAGCGGACACGCAGCTTCAATGCATTTTGCAATAACCGCGTCATCAAAATTTGTTTTTTTTTGCGTTTGAGTTAGCGCCATACCTTTTATTATTTTTGTTTTCATTTGCAAGGTGGTTCATTCCACCTTTAAAAAAGGCAGCTGCACTGACATTTATATTTTTTTCTGATTGGCACCACCACTTGTCACAATTTTCACATACAACTAACAAGGCAAGACTGAAAGCTCTCATTGAATTCATAAAAGCTCATTTAATTAGCTTAGTTCGTAGTTCGTTCTGCACTCCTGTGAGCAGTTTTCAGCAGACAGTGGGCTGAAGCCCGCTAATGTCACAGAGCCGGTCCGGGCTCGGGCAAGCTCTTGACAATGGAGTTGGGATCTGCTCACATGCCTGGACCGGCACCCAGCTCAGCCTCTCAGCAACTTGCTGAAAGCCCGAGCCAGTCGCTCCTGCCCACTCCACAACCCAAGATCTTAACAATGGATTTGGGATTCGTCCCCATGCCTGGACCAGCACCCAACTTGATGAGAGGCTGAACCAGCCGCTCCCGCCCACTCCACAACCCAGCGCACCAGTGAGCGAGGAGGTGGCAGAGCAGAGAGCCGCTGACTTACAGTCACCAGCTCTCTGCTCAGGGAGCTGTGAGAACCCTGCGATCGGGGGTGTTTGATTGCTTGGTTCATAGCATTAGAGGCACTGGGGGACAGATGCAGCATCTGACTGATGCTGCAACTACCTAGATAAGTATGAATCTTAAAAAATAAATAAAAAAATCACACAGCACCTACATTTCTAAAATTAGGATTGCATTACCACAATGTTTGATACAGTGTATCAATGTTCTGTTTTATATCGGTTTCTTTTAAAAACGAAAAAAAAAAAAATGGAATTTCAGGAAACCTAAGATCCATTTGGCCAGAATGAGTTACAGTGAGAAACCGGGAAAGGATCACAACAATCACTTTCAATCTATCAAACCAAGAAAGAAGCTTTCATGATAAAAATTATTAAAATTCCTCTAGCCTTCCTAGGGCTTCCAGCCAAATAAGTAATCAAACTGCAATAGAAACAGATTTTTAGGAAAGGGCTCCCTCATGAAACATACATGCAGCATGGTTGACAAAGCAGAATGATAACCGAGGCAAGCTCCATTAAAGTCGGGACCGGTTCACCTTGAAGATAGAGTGCATATGATTATTTAATGTAGATTATCTCCCCGCAAACAGCTCCCTATAGGAGGGGACAATGCGTGAAAAGGTCGGGACGCACCAAGAGAAATCCCTAAACAAATAAGAGCGTCGGCTTATTACGACCTTGGGCAAACGTCTGGATTTCTCCTGGTCTCCTGGGTATTCGCAATTACATCCGAAACGTGCCGGGTGTCTTTATTGTTCCAGAAAGGGCAGCAGACAATTATGAGGGCAAAGAAGAGCATCTTATGAGCAGGATTTGCTTCAAAATGAAAGATGCAATAAAATTTCTGTTTGACAGGAAGATTACGGAGTTTTAAAGAATGTTATGAAGGCCAACAGGCTTGTATGACAAGCCAAAAACACTTTAGTTCTTCTGCATGTCTATGGAGCAATTTCTACTCTACCAACCATGGCGAGAGGGAATACCAGCTTAAACTAGCAGATAAACAGATCAACAATCCACGCAATATATCAACTGAACCCTAAAATTATTAAAAGGCTTTTAGCCTCTATTTACACCAGCCGCCGCATTACTGGTCCGGCTGGGCCAGTGTACTGTTGATGCGCTAATCTAAGCACACTGTTCCTTTTTTTAAAACAAAAAACTTTATTAAAATGGTGACATTTGTTAAAGTTCTATTGGTCGGTGTGCAGTCAATCGTGCTGAGCTGGAAAAAAGTACTGCACGTAGTGCACACCATTGCAATGCAGTGGTGTAAACCAGCTATACCGGAGACAAGGCATTATGCCTTGTCATGCGGAAGGACTGCACTGGAATAGTGTGAATAGGTCCATAAAGTGGTCATAAACATCAGACATGAAATATGAACAAAGCAGATCCCTCTATAGCAGTGGTTCTCCACTCCTGTCCTCAGGACCTACTAACAGGCCAGATTTTAAGTATTACCTTGTGGAGATGCAGATGGGCATATGTACTGTAAGGCCCGGATTCACAAAGCACTTACACCGACGTATTTCTCGAGATACGCCGCGTAAGTGTAAATATGCGCCGTCGTATCTGTGCGCCGTGCCCACAAACTAGATACGCCTGAAAATAGGCTTCCTACGACCTACGTAACTTGCCTACGCCGTCGTATCATGGGCGCATATTTACGCCAGGCGCATTTGCCGCTCCCATAGATTTTCTATGCACATATGCAAATGAGGGAGATACGCCCATTCACAAACGTAGTTGCGCCCGGCGCATAATATACGCGGTTTGCGTAAGTCGTACGTCCGGCGTAAAGTTATTCCCCATATAGGAGGCGCAACTCATGCAAAGGTATGGACCAGGGAACACAAGCCATCGTATCTTTTGTCGTTTACGTTGTACGTGAATATGACTAGGCGTAGGTTACGTTCACGTCGTAGGCAGTGATTCGACGTATCTTAGGCAGTTGTTCGGACGTGATTCTGAGCATGCGCACTGGGATGCGGCCACGGGACGGCGCATGCGCCGTTCATTTTAAGTGCTTCTATGGTGCTTGGCCCATCATTTGCATGGGGTCACGCCTCATTAGCATGGCTCACGCCCACTTCCACCTCTACTGGCTTACGCCGAGGAAACCCAGCGTATCTTTAAGAGCGAGTGGGAGCAAGTGCTTTGTGAATCCAGTGCTTGCCTCTGTGCGTTGCGCCGGCGTAGCGTAAAAGAGATATGCTACGGCGGCATAAATATGCGCCGATGTATGTGAATCTGGGCCAATGTGTTTCCAACAACTTTAAGGCTAAAATCTTTAAATCCGTTCTTAGAACCATAAGTTGGATGCAATAATTTTTCAACATAAGACTAGTTTGCTTGCAGCCTAGCTGCTCCTGGCTTTGGAATAGGTGGATATACTAATATTTTAGATAAGTGTTCTTTTGAGGGTTTAGGATAAGGGATTAGGTGGTTTACTTGTAGTTTTAGGGCCAGCTCACATAAGCATGTTCCAATAAGACACGTGCATTTATTGGGTTGAACAGAACACACAAAATCGGATATTCCTACGCAATGCACAGATGGTTCTCATGTGTTCACATCTAGTTTTGGCTAGAGATACACTTTGAGGGTATTTTAAAGAAATTACCTGCATCACTGATGGAAACCATGATTTGCCCTGTCCAACAGAGGATAGTTCAAATAGACTGGGACGTGTCACCTGGTTACTTTACTATGTGTAATAAATGTAAAGTGAATGCAATTCTGCTTTAATATAAAATCAATGCGATGTGACCACATGCCAAAGATTCCCATCTCCCAGTAACTGGACTAGCTCAAGGCCAATGCTACCCAAGATCAGTTTCTCATTGAATCCATGTACAATCATAGGAGAATGCTCATTCTTACATGCTACTTGTGTAGCTTACTCCATAGGGAGACAATTTTTTCCAAATGTATAGTGATCAATTGCTACGGTTAGGATTCATTGCTATCGATTCTATGACCGAGCTAATAAAAATCTCCTGTGTAGCTCTAGTGTAATGAAGTAACTGCCATAAAGTGGTTAGCCTTTCAGTAAATATAAATCACATGTATATTTTAGCCATCACTAAGCCAAGTGCTGACCACTATGAACAAACATTTCTTTTTGAAGGAAACACTTTTGTACTCTACTGGAAAAAATTAGATCCCAAGCAAGCAGCTAAATTATACAAAAAAAAAATGCAAACATTACCAGCAAAGCGATTTCCAATTCTATGATTCAGGACCCGCGCTAAAAAAGCACATCCGGCTTTCTGATCTCAAGTGCAGATGAGCCATACAGTCTTGGTCCAGTCTGCCAAATGGACAGGGAAAGAGCAGCAGTACCAAGATAACATGTAGACTCCTCTCTTCTCCTGTACGCACGTTTCCAGTGCTAGACTGTAGTAAGCATTGTGGGAAGCAATGGCCCCTCTTTCGCCAAGTCTAAAGTCTGTTGCTTGTGAGATTATTGGAAAGTAATCTAAATACAGATCAGATATTAATACTAGTTTTGTTTAACCCCTTTCTTCCTGCACTGGCATGCCTTTAACAAGTTATGAACACCTGGGGCGTGGGAAGGATCAGCGATCATGTGACTTCTGTGATTGGATGTCACAGTGGTCACGTGATCGGGAGCAGTCCAGACCGAGAGCTTGATCACTGTGCTGAGGGAATGCAGTGAGCGCGTTATCAGCTCATAAAACACCATCCATCCAGTGACACATACATGTGGTGTGCAGGCATTGAAGTTCACCTTTATGCCACCAAACACGTGTGTTACACGAGTGGCAACAGGTTAAAGCAGGGGTGTCCAACAGGCCGCATCAGCATTATGACTGCCTTCAAAGGGCCGGTTGTTTCTGTAAGACTATGTATGAAGAGTCCTGGAGTGCGAGACATGCAGAGTGAAGAGTTTAGGAGTACGTTATGTAAAGAGTGCAGGGTTTAGGAGTGCGCCAAGTACACAGTGCAGAGTTCAGGAGTACGCTACGTACAGAGCGCACAGCACAGGAATATGCATCGTACAGAGTGCAGGGTTCAGCAGTGTGCTACATACAGAATGCAGTGTTTGGGGGGGAGCTCAGATTGCATTGTTCAGTTCTCTTTCACAGGATGTCCACATCTCACTTCCACTCCTCTTCGGCTCTGACCTCTGTACCACTCTCCCCCATCCCCACCTTTGTACACATCTCCCTCCACACAAGGCTTCTGTGTTTACAAGTGATAGTAGTAAGCAAGGAGTGAACAGTGAGAGCTGAAGGTGGCGAGTTCTGCCACATTATCGCTGAAAAAAAGCCCTGGGCATGACGGCCACATGAAATGACCTGGCCGGCCGGATTCAGCCAGTGGGCCTTGTGTTTAACGAATGTGGGTTTAAGGATATGTTTGCCTTTACATAAAAAAATTAAAAGATGAACAAATTACATTATCACGCTCCCCACTCCCCCCTCTCATTCTGCCTTTAGTGGCTGTAAATGTCATCTACTGCCACCCACACCAGCTGGTGTAACGGGCCAGACACCATAAAGCTTTGCTGTACAGGCTGAGAGATTGTGTACCATCTTAATGCTTGCAAAGGCTCACATCCATTGTTCAGCACGGCCATATGACTGTGTAGATCAATGAAAAACGCGTCTTTCTACTGGGACATTGTCCTAAAAGAAAGACAAGACATTCTCATTGGTCAGCACGGTCATTATCGCGCTGATCAATGACCACTAGCTTTGACAAACATATTGGTAAACAGCCTCCGGGGCTGTGTAATGAAGTTTTCAAGTGTCTGGTCTGTTACACCAGCTGGAGAGTTAGTTCGTCTTTTTACCATTTCATTAAAAGGTCCACTTATCCTTTAAAAAAATAAAAATAAAAAATACATATTTTAAACAGAAAACCTAACAGATTTCTTTTTAACCACTTAAGGACCGCCTAACGCCCATATACGTCAGCAGAATGGCACGGCTGGGCACATGCTCGTACGAGTACGTTGCCCTTTAAGTGTCCAGCTGTGGGGTACGCTCGCAACCCGAAGCTCCGTGACCGCGCCCGCGGACCCGATCGCCACCCGGTGTCCCGCGATCATGTCACAGGGGCTGAAGAACAGGGAGAGGTGAGTGTAAACACACCTTCCCCGTTCTTCTCTGTGGCAATGTCAGTGATCGTCTGTTCCCTGATATAGTGAACGACGATCAGTGACATCACACCTACAGCCACGCCCCCCTACAGTAAGAATCACTCCCTTAGGGCACACTTTTTTTTTTTTTTTAGCGCCCCCTAGCGCCCCCTAGTGGTTAACCCCTTTACTGCCATTGTCATTTTCACAGTAACAGTGCATTTTTATAGCGCTTTTCGCTGTGAAAATGACAATGGTCCCAAAAATGTGTCAAAAGTGTCAGATGTGTCCGCCATAATGTAGCAGTCACGAATAAATAAATAAATCGCTGCCATTACTAGTAAAAAAAAAAAAAAATTTGAAAAAAAGCCATAAAACCCCTATTTTGTAAACGTTATGACTTTTGCATTTTTTTTTTACCAAAAATATGTGTAAGAATACATATCGGCCTAAACTGAGGAAAAAAATGTTTTATATATTTTTTGGGGATATTTATTATAGCAAAAAGTAAAAAATATTGGCCCAGATTCAAAGAGCAATTGCGCCTGCGTAACCATAGTTACGCAGCACAATTGCTTACTTGCCCCGGCGTAACGACTTCTCCTGATTCAGAGAGCTCGTTACGCCGACTGCAGCCTAAGGATATGCGTGGCATAAGGCTCTTATGCCCTCATATCTTAGGCTGCATTCTTACGCAGGCCGCTAGGTGGCGTTCCCGTTGTGGTCAGCGTATAGTATGCAAATTGCATACTAACGCCGATTCACAACCCTACGCGAGCCCTGCGTACGCAGTTTACGTTGTTTGCGTTTACGTCGGGGTTTCGCGTAAGGCTGCACATGCTAAAAGCAGGGGCAGCCAATGCTAAGGATACCCGTCGTTCCCGCGTCGCGAGGTTTAAATTTTACGTCGTTTGCGTAAGTGAATCGTGAATGGCGCTGGACGCCATTCACGTTCACTTTGAAGCAAATTACATCATTGCGACGTCATTTGCCGCAATGCACGTCGGGAAAGTTTCCCGACGGAGCATGCGCCCTAAGCTCGGCGCGGAAACGCGCCTAATTTTAATTATTCCCGCCCCCTACGGGATCATTTAAATTGCGCGCGCTTACGCTGGGCATTTTTGCTACTGCTCCGTGAATCGAGGGTAGCGCAGAAAATTTGCGGGGGCGCAGGGCAAAAACGGTGCCCTGCGCCTACGTAAAAACTGCTCAAATGTTACTGAATCTACCCCATTGGATTTTTTCAAAATTGTCGCTCTATTTTTGTTTATAGCACAAAAAATAAAAACCACAGAGGTGATCAAATACCACCAAAAGAAAGCTCTATTTGTGGGGAAATGCCAATTTTGTTTGGGAGCCACGTTGCATGACCGCGCAATTGTCAGTTAAATTAACGCAGTGCCGAATCCTAAAAAGCAGCCAGGTCCTTTACCTGCATAATGGTCCGGGTCTTAAGTGGGTAAACCTACCTGCAGTCCATCTCAGTTTCCCATGGTCTGTCCAGACATAGGTTAAATGTTCTATTGTATGCAGGCCGTGTTCTCTGTAGGGAAGACCTAGCTCTCTAAAATTAGGAGACAAACTGGTCACAGAGAAATAAAGGGATCCTGAGGGTTGAGCTGGTAACGGCTTCCTCTCCCTTACACACTGGCAGTCTACAGTTACACGTAGACATCAATAAGAAAACCTTCATAGTAAAAGTTTGCTGGATGAATGGGAGCGACACATCATTTTCTAGGTAAAGCAAACATTGCGGTTAGAGCAGCTGCGGCCAAGATTCGTGTTTATTTTCATGTCACAGGCAATATGTGAAAAGTAAGCAAATCTTCCTGACATTTCCAGTTACACAATAAAGATGGGAATTGCAGCTCTTTCAATGAATCACTTGGAAGTGGAGAGCATCATAAAAAAGAGAAATGTACACATTTTAATGTTGGACACACAGGGAACAATTTCTATTTAGGTTTTCTAAAATATATTGAATTATAGTACATTTTAATGAAAGTAATAAGCTAGTCCCGTATATTACACCACCTTAGCACTGTTAGGCCTCGTACACACGATAGGTTAACCAGAGGACAACCGTCTGATGGACCGTTTTCATCTGTCAAAACCGATCATGTGTGGGTCCCATAGGTTATTTAACCATCGGTTTAAAAAAAGCCAACTTGCTTTAAATTTAACCGATGGATTCCTAACCGATAGGTCAAAACCGATCGTTAGTAGGCACGGCCATCGGTTAAAAATCCACGCACGCTCAGAATCAAGTCGACGCATGCTTGGAAGCATTGAACTTAATTTTTTTCAGCACGTCGTTGTGTTTTACGTCACCGCGTTCTGACACGATCAGTTATTTAACCGATGGTGAGTGGGCGCGACGGACCATCAGTCAGCTTCATCGGTTAACCGATGACAACGGTCCTTCAGACCGTTCTCATCGGATGGACTGATCAAGTGTACGAGGCTTTAGTGTTTGCACTGCTTAAGATGATCTACCTGGGGTCCATGTAGAGATAATTAAAGTGGTTGTAAACCCTTACAGACCACTTTGACCTACAGGTAAGCCTAGATAAATGCTTACATGTAGGTCCAAGAAATATCTCCTTAAAGCGGGAGTTCACCCATTAATCTATTTTTTCAAACAATCCCCTTAGATTCCTGCTCGTTTTGTCTAGGGGAATTGGCTAGTTGTTTTAAAATATGAGCTGTACTTACGGTTTACGAGATGCATCTTCTTCCGTCGCTTCCGGGTATGGGTCTTCGGGAGCGGGCGTTCCTTCTTGATTGACAGTCTTCCGAGAGGCTTCCGACGGTCGCATCCATCGCGTAACTAGTAGCCGAAAGAAGCCGAACGTCGGCGCGGCTCTATACTGCGCCTGCGCACCGACGTTCGGCTTCTTTCGGAAAATCGTGACGCGATGGATGCGACCGTCGGAAGCCTCTCGGAAGACTGTCAATCAAAGTAGGAACGCCCATACCCGGAAGCGACGGAGAGGATGCATCTCGTAAACCGTAAGTACAGCTCATATTTTAAAACAATTAGCCGATTCCCCTAGACAAAACGAGCATGAAGCTAAGGGGAAAAAGTATATTGTACGGGTGAACCCCCGCTTTAACCTACACGGTTAAGGAGATATTTCCAAGAAAGACAGCACCCATGTCTACAGCGCATGCGCTACTAACGGATGCTGCTACTAACGGCATCATGCCGTTAGTGGCGGCATGCGAGGGAGTGACATCATCGCTGCTCCGGCCAGTCCCAGCGCCGGAGCAGTGATACCCGGAAGTCACGCCAAGTATCATGGTGGCGACAGAGGACGTGTCCGAGGACCCCTTCGGGGGCTTCGTTCTCAGGTAAGTAATTCATAATGAGCTAGTATTTTTTCAAGAGAGGGTTTACTTCCTCTTTAAGGTAGGGTGACCAGACAGTCCTGGTTTCCGGGGACAGTCCCCGGACTGAGGACAATGTCCCCGGAGCTAGTCTGTCCCCGAATTTGTCCCCGGATTGCAGTGGCATGGGGGCATCTGGTACTCTCGCCCCGGGTGCAACATTTTGGGGGGCGCAAAATCATTACTGTGCCCCCCTATTGTGCTGTGTTGCCCCCCCCCTTCCCAGGGACTCCTGTGGTCCAGCCTGTGTCCCCCATGATCGCTCTGGTGTGGGCGGCCTGTGTGTGTGTGTGTGTGTGTGTGTGTAAGAGCAGTGGAAGGGAGGGGCAGTGCAGAGCTATTGGAGATGCTCTTGGCAAGGGATACTGAGGAGTGGCTGGGTGTCGGGAACCGAACCTGGTGCTGGGGAGCCCTGCTTCGATGGATCATGGAGGCCAGCAAAATCAGCCGATCTACACTGTTCATGTGGGGGGGGGGGGAGGGGGGGTAGTGCAGGAATCAGGTAGGTCAGTGTAGAACTCAGGTAGGTCAGTGTAGGAATCAGGTTGGTCAGTGTAGTGGTCAGTATAGGAATCAGGTTGGTCAGCGTAGTGGTCAGTATAGGAATCAGGTAGGTCATTGTAGTGGACAGTATAGGAATCATCTAGATTCGTGTAGTGGATAGTGTAGGAATCAGGTAGGTTAGTGTAGTGGTCAGGTATGTCAGTGTAGGAATCAAATTGGTCAGTACTACTGCACTAGTGGAAGGGACGCAGGGAGTGCTAAAAGTCTGGCTGGGCAAATTTCATGCCTTGTCCTGGGCACTAACAACCCACGCTATACCACTGACTGCATTAATAATTTGAGGTAAATATGCGTATAAAATAGTTTACCATCTGGCAATTAAAAAATAAAAAAAATTGTGCCCCCCCCCCCCCCCCCCCCCCGGTTTTCATTTTAAAAATCTGTTCACCTTAAAGCGGAGTTCCACCAAAAAAATGGAACTTCCGCTTTTCGGAACCCTCCTTCCCTCTGGTGTCACATTTGGCACCTTTCATGGGGGTGCAGATGCCTGTTCCCAGGAGAGAGCGGGGACCAGTTACGATGCACCGTGTGAATCGCGCATGCGCAGTAGGGAACCAGGCAGTGAAGCCGCAACGCTTCACTTCCTGATTCCCTCACCGAGGATGGCGGTGGCAGCATCCGAGGGACGAGAGATTACTCGGCCTCGGCTGCCGACATTGCGGGCATGCTGAACATGTAAGTGTCCATTTTTTAAAAGTCACCAGCTGCACTATTAGTAGCTGCTGGCTTTTTTTAAAATAAAGAATTTGGGTGCACCAACGCTTTAAATGAAAGGCCCCATTTACAATGCGCCAATGTACTTTGAATGGGACTCAAATGCATCTAGGTAGTGCAGCACAACACACTCATATTGTACACACTCAAATAGCTTGCACTATCAGAGACAACCATGTATTTGGTCTCCTATGGCCAGAATTACAGTGTGACCTGCACCTCCAAACATTAACAAGTTGAAAATAAGGACGTGGAGCTGTTGACATCCGCGGACCGATAAGGTGGCAAACACTCAAGCAGCGGGCGTCCCTGCATAGCACTTAACAAATGCCCAGTGATTACAGCTCCAGCTGATGTTGGATAATAATTCTGATTACTGTGATGATAGAGTGCTGAAAGACTGTCAGATGTGAAAGAACAATAGAGCAGATGGGACATGGTTACCCATATTGATCACATTACTGTACAGACATCGGACTCCCAGCCCCAGGGGAAACAAAGAGAATTAGATATCCCAGAGGCAGATAAATGCTGTGTACATAAGACCGAAGCTGAGATTCTGATAGGAAGACGATCTACTGTGACAGGGTGTATAGGCCTGTATAAAAAATAAAAAAAATATCTGCAACATAGGACTTAGGAAATCCGGAACAATTATTTTGTAAGATGGTCATACAGCAAAGTCTTCTGAAAGTATAATGCCGCGTACACACGATCATTTTTCGTCATGAAAAAAATACGTCATTTTTAAAAACGTAATATAAAATGATCGTGTGTGGGCTTCACATCGTTTTTCAGCTTCTGAAAAACATAAAAAAAAAAAAAAAATGGAAAAAGGTGCAAAATTGTGTTTTTTTTGGGTTGTAAAAAATGATCGTGTGTGGGCTAAAACTACGTTTTAAACCTGCGCATGCCCAGAAGTTATGAGACGGGAGCGCTCATTCTGGTAAAACCACCATTCATAATGGAGTAAGCACATTCATCACGCTGTAACAGACAAAAAAGCGCAAATCGTCTTTTACTAACAAGGAATCATCTAAAAGCAGCCTAAAGGCGAATAGAACTTCCCCTTTAGAGTGCCGTCGTACGTGTTGTACGTCACCGCGCTTTGTTCATAATTTTTCAAAAACGATGGTGTGTGGGCAACGTAGTTTTTAACGATGAAGTTAGAAAAACTTCGTTATTTGGACATGCTGAAAAAATACGTTTTTTTTTTCATGCCGAAAAACGATCGTGTGTACGCGGCATAAGCCTTTCAGATATAAACCTTTAAGAAAAAAAAAATTGAACTGCTGCCAGGCTATGGTCAAATAGGCGTAACAAGTATTGGGCTTTAAAGCCCAACTCCAGGAAACTTGAAAATTCCTCTTTGCACTGGGACTGCAACTGCATTGCAAGGGTTAATTGTCTGTCTTTGCCCCCATGCTCAAATTATCTAAGGCAGTAGTGGTCAACTTCCTTGATATAGGGGACCTCAAAAGCAACCCCAACTTCACCAAAAGGCTGCTCATAAAATTCAGTAAAAATTCATCATCAAGAGACAGCAGACACACACATCATCAAGACAAATGCAGGGAAATATGATGACACAGAGGGATAGTCTACTGCTGGAACATGAGGGAGCACTGTAAGGCAGGGATCAGTGTAGTAAAATCCTTTTTTTGTTCTCTAGACCTAAAAAAGCAGTTAACCCTCTCAATGCAAGCTCAACCCCATTGCAAGGATGAATATCTGATTTCCCAAAGCTGGGCATAGAGAAACAAGCCCTTATGGACCTCTGTAGCTGTAAAAACTGTGGAGCAATTCATCCTCAAACACTGAACATGCTTGACTCCTCGTACACATGCTCGATTTTCTCAGCAAGAACCAGCAAGAAAACTGCTCGCAGAGCTTTCTTGCCGAGTAAACCGAGCGTGTGTACGAGGCTTTCAGGTTTCTCGTCTGGAAATCTGGCCAGAATCTCGACAACAAAAATAGAGAACCTGCTCTCTATTTTCTCGTCGAGATTCTTGTCGGCCTGTTTCCTGACGAGAAACCCGAGAGTGTGTATACTTACCTGTCGCCGTGGAAACCCGCGCATGCTCGAAATGACTTTGACGCATGCGCGGTAGCTTCCACGGCATAGGTAGGGTGAAGATGGAGGCATCGAATGTGACGAGCGCATGCTCATCGTACGCAATGACGTCACCGCGTTCTTGCCTTTCAAGAGAACCTCGATTCTTTTGAAAGGTCTGTCTGTACACTCGGGCGGCAAGAGATTCTTGCCAAGAATCTCGTTGGGAAAAACAACGTTTTTTTTCTTGACGATATTCTTGCCCGTGTGTACAGGGCTTGAAAGTCCTCCAAGTCTGAACTTAGTACTAGGACATCCTCCTCTTCCTCAACTGAGCTGAAGAAAAAAAAAAAAAGAAAAGAAACCAAAAACAAGTTTTATGATGTATAATTTGAGGATTAATTAGTCCACAATGCCTGCAGCTACAAAATGCCAGTGTGGGCTTGTTTTAGGCCTGGGCACAGTTCTATTTTAAAGGGTCCATTAGAACTGTAAACATTGTAATGAGATACAGGTGCATTATCCACTTACATGGAGGTTAAGGAAGTAGGCCAACCCACCAGTGACGCCATCACGCCCGGCGCCGCGTTCCAGCCCTTACCATCGGCCCGATCCAAGCCTCAGTTTCATCGCCGTGGTCCCAGAGGCAGAAAAATCAGCTGTTCAGAACGCAGCTCTGCAGTGAATGCCAGGCCAGTGTGGATGGACTCGTGCCTTACTTTTAAGTGGATAATGCACCATTAAAATGTTTACAGTTCTAACCTAGAGGCGCTTGTGTTTCTCTTCTCATTTGCATATCTGGAGTCTGCTTTCAACTCCCCCCTCAAAGGCTGCCAAGGTTGTTTTGAACTGCTGAAGTAATCTATACAGGTCTCCCCTCTTCATCTCTCCCCCTCCACATATACTGAGTATCCACTTCAAGGACTTATTGATGGACTAATGTATTAAATCTCATATCATTTAGCATCGCCATTACCCATTTTTTTGTCTAAGATGCGGCGCTCCTCGGCAGCCTCCCAAGATGCGCCGCTCCTCGGCAGCCTCCCAAGATGCGCCCCTCCTCGGCAGCCTCCCAAGATGCACCCCTCCTCGGCAGCCTCCCAAGATGCGCCCCTCCTCGGCAGCCTCCCAAGATGCGCCGCTCCTCGGCAGCCTCCCAAGATGCGCCCCTCCTCGGCAGCCTCCCAAGATGCGCCGCTCCTCGGCAGCCTCCCAAGATGCGCCGCTCCTCGGCAACCTCCCAAGATGCATGCACACTGTATTTATCAAGAGGATACCAAACACACCTTCTGGACATGTGTCCGATATGATCAAGAACTGCTATATGTCCAGTCTCTTTTCAGCAGGACATCTTCCCTTTAAATAATTATATTTTAAGGTTTGTGCTGCAATCAGAAGATACATGCATACTCAAAGTAAAAAAAAAAAAGTGCAATTTTAAATAAACCTGATGTGGATACAGAAAGTCTTGATTGAGAGGTCTATTCCTAGGTGTGCAGCCTTGTGTTTGATGTATAATATACAGCAGCCGTTCCTGTGGTGTGATAATAATCAGGAATTCTTCTCATCTTCCCCATGTTACAGCCTGGCTATCAACCTGCCACTGAGCGTGACCACCTATTGATTACATAGTTATGCCAGCGAGTACAAAACCGACTTCCCTGGAAATAAAATATGGATAATCTTACAGAAGCCAAGCTGAGATTAGATTTCACTTTTCCTCCAAGAGCCTGGTGATCGAAAGCGGTCTTAAAGACAGGAGAACGGAACTAATAATTAGGGGGACAAAATACCAGCGTGAGTTATCTTTGATACAATTGTGTCCATTTTCAGATTATGTATTTGTATATTTTCCCAAGTCTGCTTTTTGATATCAAAAAGATATTAAAAACACATCTCTAACCAACACCTTCTTTAGATAGAGTTGCAAATGGTTTAAAGCCCTTTCATTTTCTTTGCTGTCCCCATTGGGAGATTTCCTTTTATCCAATTTTTTTTTTTTTATCTTATTTTTATTTATTGTTTTTAATTTGTTACAGGTATTTATATAGCAGCAACAACTTATGCAGAGTGTTACATAATGTATATTTACATCATTCTCTGTCCTCAAGGTGCTTACAATCTAAGGTCCCGATTTACATTTATACACACAGACACACCTCCCAACTGTCCCTGATTTGGAACAAAGTCTCGCTGTCCCTCATTTTGGACCAATCTATATAGTTGTATATAAAATGTGCTTTCAAAAAGTGTTTCCCAGTGCTAAAGCTTTCATACAATTTCTAAATTGCTGCATTTGGAAGTGTCAAAACCCAACATAAAGCGCTAATGGTGGGGGAAAAAAAACACACACACAACACCACACAAATCACTTGTTGACCAGACGCTGTCATTGTACTGTGGCAAGTCAGCTCGTTCCCGCGATTCACCGTCATTGTACACCGGCTTGGGAACTCTAGATTGTGGGCGTGCACACGCACCCACTGGCCAGCGGAGTAGCCAATCAGCGGGTGGGGCGGACTCCATGTCCGCTGGCCACCCGTGATCGTTCTCCTCAGTGACAGAAAGGTAATCTGACTGTATAAAGAAGGCAGATCTCCATTCTGACACAGATCACGTCTTTCTGTTATGCAGGAAGACTGATCTGTGTGTTTCCCCAGGCAGCCCATTCCCCATACTGTTAGAACACACAGTGAGGAAACAAATGTAACCCTTATGATCGCCCCTTCTCTGCCAGTGTCATTAGTACAGTCGCAGTCCCGCCAAAAAAATAAATAAATTGCAGATCACCGCCATAACATGTAAAAAAAAAAAAAATGTATTGATTACCAGCCCCCTACCCACATTTCTGGGAGATGATCAGTATTTGGAGAAGATAAGGGGCAGATAATCAAGCCATGTGCTTTCATTAACTACTTGCCGAGCAGCCGCCGCAGTTCTACGGCGGCAGGTCGACTCCCCTGCGTAAGAGCCCGTAGCTCTACGTCGGCTCTCGAAGCGGCCACTAGGGGCGCATGCACGCCACCGGAGGCGCTCGTCCCTGACTCCTGTACGCGTGCCCGGCGGGCGCGATTGCCGCCGGGCACCCGCGATTGCTCGTTACAGAGCGAGGACCGAGAGCTGTGTGTGTAAACACACAGCTCCAGGTCCTGTCAAGGGGGAAATGCCTGACCGTCTGTTCATACAATGTATGAACAGCAATCAGTCATTTCCCCTAGTGAGGCCACCCCCCCTACAGTTAGAACACACCCAGGAAACATACTTAAGCCCTTCCCCGCCCCCTAGTGTTAACCCCTTCCCTGCCAGTGGCATTTTTATAGTAATCCAATGCATTTTTATAGCACTAATCGCTATAAAAATGCCAATGGTCACAAAAATGTGTCAAAAGTGTCCGAAGTGTCCGCCATAATGTCGCATGAACCGAAAAAATAAATCGCTGATCGCCGCTATTAGTAAAAAAAAAATATTACTAAAAATGCCATAAAACTACCCCCTATTTTGTAAACGCTATAACTTTTGCGCAAACCAATCAATAAACGTTTATTGCGATTTTTTTTTTACGAAAAATATGTAGAAGAATACGTATCGGCATAAACTGAGGAAAAAAATTGCTATCATTTTGGGGGATATTTATTATAGCAAAAAGTAAAAAATATAATTTTTTTTCAAAATTGTCGCTCTATTTTTGTTTATAGCGCAAAAACTAAAAACTGCAGAGGTGATCAAATACCACCAAAAGAAAGCTCTATTTGTGGGAAAAAAAGGACGCCAATTTTGTTTGGGAGCCACGTTGCAATTGTCAGTTAAAGCGACGCAGTGCCGAATCGCAAAAAGTGCTCTGGTCTTTGACCAGCAATATGGTCCAGGGGTTAAGTGGTTAAACCTCTCAGTAAAAGCATAAGGGTGCATATAAATCTTAGTCATCCTCCGCACTAAAGCCCTGTACACACGATCGGTTTGTCCGATGAAAACAGACCGATGGACTGTTTTCATCAGTCAAACCGATTGTGTGTGGGCCCCATTGTTTTGTTTTCCCATCAGTGTTTTACATTTTTCCTATGGATAAAAAACCGATAGAAAAAAAAACGATCGTCTGTGTGGAAGTCCATCGGTCAAAAATCCATGCATGCTCAGAATCAAGTCGACGCATGCTCGGAAGCATTGAACTTAATTTTTCTCAGCACCTCGTAGTGTTTTACGTCACCGCGTTTGGACACGGTCGGATTTTTGACTGATGGTGTGTAGGCACGACTGATGAAAGTCAGCTTCATCGGATATCCGACAAAAAAATTCATTGAATTAGATTCCATCAGATATCCGATCGTGTGTACAGGGCTTTTAAGTTGCACAAAGTGTTTTCTGATGGTGACCATATATGAGGAAGTCAATGCTCATCCATCAAGCTCAGAGTGCATCAAATAAACAACGCATAAACAGGCAGAAAGCTTTAAATTGTACCTGGCCATTTTATATTTTTTTTACTAGTAGAATGAAATTTCCACTGGCTTCCTTTATACTGCAGATATCCCATCTGTATTATGTGCATCACCACCCTCTCTGCATAACTTGAAAGTCTAAATCCCTGTACACATGATCGGATATCTGATGGAATCTAATCCAATGGATTTTTTCATTGGATATCTGATGAAGCAGTCTTTCATCAGTCTTGCCTACACACCATCAGTTAAAAATCCGATCGTGTCTAACGCGGTGGCGTAAAACACTACGATGCGCTGAGAAAAATGAAGTTCAATGCTTCCGAGCATGCGTCGACTTGATTCTGAGCATGCGTGGATTTTTGACGGATGGATTTGACCACAGACGATCGTTTTTTTAACCATAAGGAAAATTTAAAACAGGTTCTATTTTTTTTTCACCGATGGATAAAAAAACGATGGGGCCCACACACACGATCGGTTAGTCTGATGAAAAGGGTCCATCGGTCTGTTTTCATCAGATGAACCGATCGCGTTTACAGGGCTTAAGACTTAGACTCCAATGATTTATTTGGCCTACAATACAAAGAATCCATCAGAAAAGTGTAACATCATTTGGCTAAAACAAAAATATTTCAACAAGCAATCAGATTTATATGGTACATATTCCATAGTCATTCTAACAAACTTTTCCAGTTAGTCCAATGGACTATTTGCAGTTACTGCATCACTCTCAGATCTGATCTTTGCACAGTCACACCAGATAGTTGAAAAGAACTGAAGCCATTTGCATCAAGCAATCTTTTTTGCCCATTTATTTACAAGTTTAGGCCTTCCATGTAATGTACTGCAATGTATTTCTATGGGAGGGTGGACAGACAGTATAACCAGATATTTCAATGAAAGCTGTGGGTTTAAAAAAAAAAAAAAAAAAAAAAAAACTACTTTTGAAATTACATTAACATATTAAAAAAGAAAAGAAAAAGTGTTAGATTTTATTAACTGACTATTTAGGGACAAAAAGTGTAGCGCTTCTCAAATAACGTAATACAAATAGATGTAATCCAAACACTCAAGTGATAAACATAAGATAAAGGGTTTGTAAAGGAATTTTTTTTTTAGCTTCCTTTACCTTAATGCAGTGCTGTTTTCATGTCCTCATTGTTCATTTTTGCTCTCAAGTTGCTGGAATTCTTCTCTGATCTCCACACTTCCTGGTTGTCTGTTTCCTGATAACCACAGTACTGGGAGATTTCTCTCTGTGGTCACTAACTTCAAGGAGGTGTGATTACTGTGTGTATAAAACCCCTCAGCACCAATCAGTTTCGTTTTCCAAACCATCACTGCCCTGTATTGGCTCTGTGGCTCTGTACATCACAGAAGCAGGAAACAACATGCAAAAACGAAACTAGTAACTGCAGGTACATTATATGATTGATTTTTATCTATTTTTAATCATTTTTAAAAAGAATCAGTTAACTATTGTGTCTCTATACCCTGTAAACAGTCATTTCAGCAAAAAAAGTTTCCTTTACAACTCCTTTAAAGCAATAATGAATAATAATGACAAAAGTGTCAAACAATTAAATGTCCTTGACATACAAAAATTTTGAAAGTTCAAAATGTTGTGTTGACATGAAAACAAAAAAACAATGGTGGAAATAACAGAATGCGGAACTGAAGAAAACCACCGCCGACAGGTAGAAGGCTTCCTGGAGAGTTTGAACTCAAAAGAACGTACACTCTGTGGGTCAAACGAGCTTTGTATGGTGGAACCACCAATGGAACTGGACACTCTTATATACTCCAAATGGCTGAATCGGGGTTAACCAGGTGTCAGCAAGATAGGGATATCTACAAGATGGGGGTATCCTTAAAGTGGAGTTCCACCCATAAATATAACATTACATCAGTAGTTTTAAAAAAATGTCATTAGTCCTTTACGAAATTTTTTTTTAGATGCCTTCAAAGTGTTGTTGCTAGGCAGAATAGTTAATCTTCCCACTTCCTGCACCTAGGTGCTTAATGCTTCCTAACCTACACCGCACAGACTCCTGGGAATGTAGTGGGTGTAACTTTCCAGGAGTCTGTGCACTCCCCAGTCTCAAAGAATCATGTGACTTGGACAGCACAGGTGCTGAAACCTGATCTGACACTGCTTGTGCAGCACTGAGCATGTGCGAGATCTGCAAGGCTGAAATCCAGGAAGTCATACAGTCTGGCTTCATGATGCCCACACTTAAGATGGCCCCAGTCAATTTCTATTTTATAAAGTGTCTAAATGCTGTAACAACCTAACAAAACTGACCTTAGTTTACAGACTAACTTTACTAGAATACATTAAGCTTGTGTATTACAGGGGTATTTATATTTAAACAGTGAAATTGTGGCCGGAACTCCACTTTAAGACAGGGTTTGACAAATTTGCTTGGAATCTAGGAGCCAGCTAAAAAAAAGTTAGGAGCCAGAAAATGCGCCCCTCCCGCCAAGATCGCGTGCAGAAATTAACGCATACGTGAGTAGCGCCCGCATATGTAAATGGTATTCAAACCGCACATGTGAGTTATCGCCACGATTGGTAGAGCGAGAGCAATAATTCTAGCCCTAGACCTCTTTAACTCAAAACATGCAACCTGTACAATTTTTTAAATATCGCCTATGGAGACTTTAAAGGGTAAAAGTTTGTCGCTATTCCACGAGCGGACGCAATTTTGAAGTGAGACATGTTGGGTATAAATTATTCGGCGTAACATTATCTTTCACAAAATGTAAGTGTTCTAACTACCGTACATGAAAATCAATGATGAAAGAAAATAATTTTATACTTAATACGGAATTACGCTATGTGGCCCCCTTTGGTGTTTGATTTAGATTTTTGTATGTCAAGGACATTTGTTTGCTGACACTTTTATCATTGTTCATTATTGCTTTCACTTATGTTCATCACTTGACTGTTTGGATTACATCCATTTGTATCACATTCATATGGCACTTTTTGTCCCTATATTGTTTTTACCATTTGTCTAATTACCGTGTTGGCCGCTAAATTAAAGGGCACTGCGGAATTATTTCCAACACCACTTTTTAACTCTGACTATTCGTTGGATAGCTTGATCACCGACTCTTTTGCCCGGAGTTACTCTTAACAAAAACAAAAAAGAACAGCACTTTAGAGTGAATAAGAATTCCTGACAAGTCAGATCACAAAAAAAAAGAGATTTAAAATAACCGCAAGCCTGAGAAGACAAATCTGGTGTCACCGGATACCAGGCTGATTCAGTAGAACGGAGACATAGTACATGTGTGAGCAGCAGCCATTGTCTTCCAAAAAAACTGAGGAAAATTGATGTTCCGGCATCCTTTGTTTGAACACCGGTGTCAAGTTCATTTCGCTGTTTAAAGACTTCAAATCCTCCAATCTCCTCTGCAGAACAAAATAGCGAGTGTATTTCTAGGAGGGGTAATGAAAGGATTAAGGAAACAATATTCACTTTCATTTGGCACCGGTGAACTCTCCACATACAAAAAACAGGCAGTGCAGAACATGACTGAGGGGCGATGGAAAAAAATCCTATCGGAAATTCTGATCGTCTGTGTGAACTCCGGAGAAAAAAAAAACACGCATGCTCGGAAGCATTGAACTTAATTTTTCTCGGCTCATCGTAGTGTTTTACGTCACCGCGTTTTGGACGGTCAGAATTTGGTCTGACAGTGTGTATGCAAGACGCTTTAACTTTTGTGCAAACCAATACAATATTACACTTATTGACATTTTTTGTTTTACCAAACATATGTAGAAGAATACATATTGGTCTGAACTGATGAAGAAATATTTTTAAAAAAATATATTTTTGGGGATATTTATTATAGCAAAAAGTCAAAAAAATTCAAGTTTTCTCAAAGTTGTCGCTCTTTTTTTGTTTATAGAGCAAACAAATCAAAACCGAGGAGGTGATCAAATTGCACTAAAAGAAAGCTATATTTGTGGGGGAAAAAAGGACACAAATTTAGTTTGGGTACAGCATCGCATGACCGCACAATTGTCAGTTAAAGAGACACAGTGCCAAATTTTAAAAAGTGCTTTGGTCAGGAAGAGGGTAAAATCTTCCGGGGCTGAAGTGGTTAAAGTGGACACATTTCCTTATCCATTGATAGCTTTTCTATAATATCCCATGGTGATTGTGTATATTATTTTCCTTTGTGTGCCATTGCTAATTCTTATTGCAACCTAGACTCGGCTGAACCCAGGATTTGGTTGAATAATACTCGTTTAAACCTCTCATCTCAAATATGTAAAGCCAGAGTTGAAACTATTCACTTTGTGGCTGTGTGTCATTTAAAAAAAAGGTATACACAACATGTCTGAACCTAGAGTGTCAGAGGGACTGGAGAGTTCACAGGGTCATGTGGGCATAAGAGAACATGCAATTATCAAGCAGCCCCTGAGGGGGCAGTGCTACAGACATGGCAGAGACCTTTGACCAGTGTTGCTCATCTTACTTTAAAAAAGTAATTAGTTACAGTTACAAATTACTTCTCCGAAAAAGCAATTGCGTTAGTGACTCAGTTACTACATTGAAAAAGTAATTAGTTACTCAGCAAAGTAACTGTGATTTTTTTTTAATATTCTACAACATGCCTCACTGTGCCATCTATAACATGCCTCACTGTGCCATCTATAACATGCCTCACTGTGCCATCTGTAACATGCCTCACTGTGCCATCTGTAACATGCCTCACTGTGCCATCTGTAACATGCCTCACTGTGCCATCTGTAACATGCCTCACTGTGCCATCTGTAAACATGCCTCACTGTGCCATCTGTAAACATGCCTCACTGTGCCATCTGTAAACATGCCTCACTGTGCCATCTGTAAACATGCCTCACTGTGCCATCTGTAAACATGCCTCACTGTGCCATCTGTAAACATGCCTCACTGTGCCATCTGTAAACATGCCTCACTGTGCCATCTGTAAACATGCCTCACTGTGCCATCTGTAAACATGCCTCGACAATCTCCCTACCTTCTCCTGTTTGCAGAGATGTCAGATGGCGGCCATCCATTATTCAAAAGCCGCGCCTCCTCCGCAGGCTGTTCCGTGATAGGCGGAACAGTAATTTTCCCAGCAGAGAATCTGTTCAGTGTTCCGCCTATCACTGATGTCCTCTCGTGCGAGGCTGAGGATGAGAAGGCATCCGTGATAGGCTGAACACTAAACAGAGGCTCTGCTGGGAAAATTAGTGTTCCGTCTATCACGGAACAGTCAGAGGAGGAGGCACGCTTTTTTAATAATGGATGGCCGACGGCTGACACAGGTACATGTAATTGCGGTAACGCCGCCCAAGTAATGGGAACGGCGTTACCGTGAGGGGAAGAGTAATCAGGTAGATTACTCGTTACCCTCAAAAGGGGCATCGTTAGGTAACAGCGTTTATTTTAACGCTGTTACTGACAACACTGCCTGTGACACATTTGCACCCATGCAAGATACTCAAAGATGGTGGTGCAGTAGAGGCGAGACAAGGTAGAAATATCAGGGGACTAAAGTTCCTCTTTTAATTACATTTTATAAATGATGGCCATGGATTACCAAAAACATTGTATAGATCATGTGATCCAGGCCCAAAAGGACACCATGGGCCAAATCCTCAAAGATCCTGCCTAACTTATCTTTTGCCATTTAAGTTACACTGCCTTAAAATTTCTACCTAAGTGCCCGATCCACAAAGCACTTACCTAGAAATTTCAGGCCGTGTAACTTAAATGTCTCCGGCGCAAGGCGGTCCTCTTCTGCAGGGGGCGATGACAATTTAAATGAGGCGCGCTCCCGCGCCGGCCGTACTGCGCATGCTCGTGACGTCATTTTCCCGTCGGGTAAAAAAAAAGTTACGCGCCAAAAAATAAAATTCAAAATTTTAAAAAATTGCGGCGATCGAAATAAAGGTCTGTTTTTACAAGGTGTAACTAGTTTACACTTTGTAAAAGCAGAACTAATTTTACGTATGCAAACGTAAACTTACGCAGAAAACACAAAGCTGAAAAGCTTTGTGGATCTCCGCAAGTCCTCATTTGCATACGCGAAGCGGCATTTCGACTCGAAATGCCCCCAGCGGCGGATGCGGTACTGCATCCTAAGATCCGACAGTGTAAGGCCCCGTACACACGACCAGTTTCCTCGGCAGAATTCAGCTTCCGACCGAGTTTCTGGCTGAATTCTGCCGAGGAAACTGGTCGTGTGTACACTTTCGGCCGAGGAAGCCGACGAGGAGCTCGGCGAGGAAATAGAGAACATGTTCTCTATTTCCTCGTTGTTCTATGGGAGCTCTCGTCCCGCCGAGCTCCTCGGCGGCTTCAGGGCTGAACTGGCCGAGGAACTCGATGTGTTTGGCACGTCAAGTTCCTCGGCCGTGTGTACGAGGCTTAAAGCGGATGTGCCACTAAAAACATGTATTAAAAGCCAGCAGCTACAAATACTGCAGCTGCTGACTTTTAATATAAGGACACTTACCTGTCCTGGAGTCCAGCGGTGATCGCAGCAGATGACGAGCGATCGCTCGTCACCCTGCTGCTCCCCCCTCCATCCACGGTGAGGGAACCAGGAAGTGAAGCGCTCCGGCTTCACTGCCCGGTTCCCTACGGCGCATGCGCGAGTCGCGCTGCGCCCGCCGATTGGCTCCCGCTGTGTGCTGGGAGCCGAGTGTTCCCAGCATACAACGGGGGACGGACGGAAGGTAAGGAAAAAACCCGTCCTTTGCCCGTATCGTAGGGCCGGAAGTGGGTGCAGATACCTGTCTGTAGACAGGTATCTGCACCCCCCTCCCCCCTGAAAGGTGTCAAATGTGACACCGGAGGGGGGGAGGGTTCCGATCAGCGGGACTCCACTTTAGAGTGGAGATCCGCTTTAAGTCTCTTACAGATGTCGGATCTTCTGCCTATCTTTGGAAAACTGCTTCTGAGGATCAGTTCCAAAGATAGGCACAGGGATACGCAGGCTGAACAGCAGTTCCGCCTGCGTATCCCTTTTGAGGATTTGGCCCCATGTGATTTGTCATTGCAAGTGTTTGTCATTACACGCAGTGATTGCACACATTGAACAAGAAAACACAACCAACATCCTATTTAGACTGTCTAATCAAACGGAGGCAGCAGTGGCAGCAAATGAGGTCATTCCTCGTGAATGTTACCACTTGTGAAATCTTTACGAAAAACCTTGTTGGGAAAAAAAAAAAAAAAAAGAATAAATTCATCTCTTAGCAGACAGAATTCAATGGACCCTTGATTAGTATACAGAAGCAGCTGATAACTAAGGATGATTAACACAACCACCCAGCTATTTACACAGCAATCATCTGGAAACGGCCATCCATAATAAATGAAGGAGGAGAGGACAATATAATTTGTCAAATCGCACAGTACAGGGTAGCAGACAGTGAGTCACATGCCATAGATGGTGATAAGCGCAGGATTTGGGGGTCATGGTTAATGTTCTGCTCTGACCGGGTCACGGAAGACTGCAGACATTGTGATAGATGACATTCCTCCCCCCAGAGATGATGGAGCTCCCAGACATGCAGACAAATGCCCTACCCCCATTTTATTCCCTCTCCCGGTATTATTCCCTCTCTCCGGAAGATTTACTTCCCTTCATGACCAGGCAATTTTTTTGCGATACGGCACTGTGCTGCTTTAACTGAAAATTGCTCAGTCATACAACACTGTACCCAAATAAAATTCCTGTCATTTTTTTTCCCCACAAATTGAACTCTCTTTTGGTGGTATTTGATTACCACTGGGTTTAATTTTTTGCTCTATAAAATGAAAATAGACAGACAGAATTATATATACCGTATTTATCGGCGTATACCGCACACGATCCCCGCTTTACCGCGCTGTATGTTTGAAGGCCGCCGCCGCCGACATATACCAAGCGCAGTACACTCGGGTACACGCGGCCAGGCTCGGCCCCCCTCGCGTTCACGCCCTGTGCGGCAAAGGCGAGGGGAGCCGAGCCTGGCCGCGTGTACCCGAGTGTACTGCGCTCGGTATATGTTGGCGGCTGCCTTGAAACACAGCGCGGGAAGCGGGGATCGACTCAAAAACAGTGCGGGAGAAGCGGGGAGGACACCACCAAGGCCACAGACGGACGACAAGGCCGCCGATGGACGACGATGGACGCCGGGCAAGACACCAACGAGGGGCATTCAAACTGTAAGTATTTTATTTTTTCCCTGAAATTTCCCTTCTAAGTTGGGGGTGTGCGCTATACGGTGGTGCGCGCTTTACCCCGATAAATACGGTATATATATATTAAAAAAAAAAAATTGTGCTCATATGTTTAAACACCCTGGCAGAATTTATGATTTCCAGGCCATTTTTCAGAGAATATGAATAACATAAAAACGTTTCTTTCACTCGTGGTTAGTGTTTGGCTGAAGCCATTTATTATCAATCAGCTCTTTATGCTTTAATTCATAATCACAACAGAAACTACCCAAATGACCCTGATTAAAAGTTTACATACCCCAGTTCTCAATACCGTGTATTTCCCCCTTTAGCATCAATGACAGCTTGAAGTGTTTTGTGGTATTTGTGGATGAGGCTCTTTATCTTCTCAGATGGTAAAGCTGCCCATTCCTCTTGGCAAAAAGCCTCCAGTTCCTGTAAATTCTTGGGCTGTCTCGCATGAACGGCACGTTTGAGATCTCCCCAGAGTGGCTCAATGATATTGAGGTCAGGAGACTGAGATGACCCACTCCAGAACCTTCACTTTATTCTGCTGTAGCCAATGACAGGTCAACTTGGCCTTGTGTTTTGGATCATTGTCATGTTGGAATGTCCAAGTACGTCCCATGCACAGCTTCCTGGCTTGATGAATGCAAATGTCCCTCCAGTATTTTTTGATAACATACTGCGTTCATCTTTCCATCAATTCTGACCAAATTTTCTGTGCCTTTGTATCTCACACATCCCCAAAACATCAGTGATCCACCTCCGTGTTTCACAGTAGGAATGATGTACCTTTCATCATAGATCTTGTTGACTCCTCTCCAAATGTAGCGTTTATGGTTGTGGCCAAAATTCTGTGATTCTGACAAGCCACCACCCGCAGACCCTGACAACTACAGCCCAGGGTTGTCTGGAAGAAGCTCTTGTCCCCATCAACAAGAGGGCAAGGTGCTTTGGGGTAGGGTGGGGCGCTCGATCGTCTCCTCCCTTTCCTGACCTGCCAGACTGCATGCTCTGAAAAGGGTCTGGTATGGATTGTGGGGGGGACCCCATGCCATTTTTTTTAATTGCCATGGGGGGGGGTGGTTCTCTCTGGATTTATACTAGACCCGAAGGGCCTGGTATGGACCGGGGGGGGGGGGTGTCAGTGCCGTTTTTTCTGCAATTTTTTTTTCTGTCAATTTTTTATTAATCTGTCAAGTGGGAAACCCCGTTGACAGCTGATGACTCATCGGTTGTTAAGGACACGGAGGCTGGCTTCCCAGCCCCCTCCTTAACAACCAGCTATATACAGAAAAAAAACAGCAAAACACAAAAAAAAAAAAAAAAAACACAAATCTTGTGTTTCTGGTGCAATTCAATTTAAGTCTATTACACGCGCAACGCTGAAAAAAAGTCCCCGACCCTTTTCGAAAACTCACTGGTCTCAAAACGCATAGATGTGAACGTCTACCATAGGAAACCATGTTAAATGGACTGTAGTGCGTTTCTGCAAAATGTACTAAAAAAATAAATAAAAAAACACATAGGTGTGAACCTAGGGTAATGGCCTCTCCTCGAACTGCAAGTCTATGGAACTGATTGCAATCAGAAAGCTGTCTGTGTTTAATTAACCAATAGTAATTCAGCAAGCATTACAAACTATAAGAATATGAAAGGCATCCCACACAAGAATATGTTACAATAATAACTCGTACAAGCAAAACACACTCTGGTCCCCCTTGAAGATGCAGAACTCCAGGCTGTATTAACAAGCCAAAATGATCAGCGATGTGGAAACCATTTTGCATGAAAATGCCAAGGACGTCTGTATCACTATCCCCGAAGGAGCTGCTGGTATAGCTTTGGGCCTGCCGTTGCCTTACTGTGCCATATGCTCGTTTCAAGGGACCTCCTTGAAGAGTTGACCACAAAAATGTTGGCACCAAACACAAAGTCTCTTTCAAGGTTTTAATTGAACAAAGTCCTCCAACATAGTGGTAGAGGGATGGGGGAAGACTCAGGTACCTTTGCGGATCACGGGTACAACTTGGATCCAGAGGATTAATTCCGTTCCACACTGGATTTCAGCAACCACCAGATAGGCCTACTCTCACTGGCCTAGCAGCTGGTGCGAAGCTCGTCAAAGTCTCTGTCACAGACTTGATAAGTGTTGTCAGGCCGCCCCACGATCTTCTGCCACAAGATCGTTTAACCACTTGCACACTTTGTATAGTTCCAATAAAGTACACTACATGGCCGCCATCCTGATATCCAGCGTTCGGCAATTAATTTCAGCCCATTGGTAAGTATGAGGTCCTCTTCAGACCTCTTGCCAATCATTCCGCCTGCCCCCCATCTAATAACATACATCTATTGATTTTATCACTTACATTACAGATACAACATTCATGCATCCGCCCCTGAAGAAGCGAGCAGGGTCTCGCGAAACTTGTAGGGCTTTATCGATGCTTGTTTTATGCCTGTACATGCTGGATATTATTGATGTCTGCATTATGTCTACATATTTTTGTTTATATGTATGTACATTTTATTTGTTTATTGTATATGTGCATCCACTGGGCCTGCAACTTTCAAGTTTTATTGTTGCTCATTGATGTATAACAATTGTAATACATTTTTATATATTTACTTTCATCTGTGCTGTGTACATTGGCTATTATGCCAGGTAACTCACAATCATTGTTGTTGCCGCTCCGTTACATAACACTTTGAAAATAATAAATTGATTTTGTCTCATTGTTTGTTGTGAACATTGGCTAAACCTCTCTCACCTCATTCAAAGTCCCAGGGCTGCCCCCTTTTGTCCAATAAAGTACACGACTCACAGTGCCAAGAATTTTTCAGCTAGGCCGGCAGCACAGTGAGGTAAATTTGCCAGGATGCGTCCTTCCTTTGAATCCCACTGGTTCAGTTTCCTTCCGTAGGCAAGGTAGCGAAGGACCATCCCTGGATCAGTAGGCCCCAGAAACTCCTGGGCCTACTCTCAGTTGCGAGGCCTTGGACCAGCCGGCCCCGAGGCTGTTAAACAGCTCACACATCCCTGAGGCCAGGAGGGCCATCAGGTCAGGATCGGAAGACCCCGCCAAATGGCGTCTGTTCCTTAAGTACCCCTCCCCAGAATGCACAGCAGGTTGACCACGCCCTCTGAGCTGCTTCTGGGAAAGAGATACCCAATGCATCCAACCTGCTGCCTTTCCAACCTTGACCAGTGGTAACAGCTACACCCACCGTCAAGGGGAAAATTGCGCAACCCAGCTGAGCTGAAACAGAACCAACAATTTAGCATAATCCTTCTGAGCTAAACTACAGCTCAGACAACTAAATTTAACACATAGCGCGCCTACTCAATGGGAGCATGGCGCTATACGTCTATGATATTGGCAGATGTTTGAAGATCTCGATTTGTACTCTATATAGAAGAGCAGCCTCTTATTTTAAGATATCCATCAGGGTACAATCACAGTATAACGCAGTAAAACACGAGGTACATTATACGGCCACTTTAACATGTAAAAATAAATATAGGTCTTGCATGATCATTTTCATATGCATTGTTTTGTGTTATAATGTACAGTGGAACCTTCGATTGCAAGTAACGCGATTAACGAGTGTTTCGCAATACAAGCTTTTTTTTTTTACAAAATCCTGACTCGGTTTGCAAGTGTTGTCTCACAAAACAAGCAGGATTCAAGCCTCTGCGGTGTGCAGTACTGCATTCTGCCTGAGGTGCGCGGGCGCCGGAGCCACTCAGAGCCGTTCGGAAATACTCAGCTCCCGAGCCTTTGAGGGTTTCCGAATGCAGCTGAACGGCCTGAGTATTTCTGAGTCTCTCTGGGTTTCTCCAGCCCCATATATTTGTTCAGCATGTCTTGGGTTTTTCTAGAACAGAATTCTGCAATTGCAGATTAGAGCTGCAGCACCATCTAGTGGTGAAATCCAGTATTACAGTGTGACCAAATACAATGACTGCCAATGGAAGCAACTGCATTCCAATGATCGCTCTTCTAACTGCCAAATAATACAACTTAAAAAAGGGAGTCGTGAATGGTGGGGACTAGACATGTGCAATTCGTTTAGTTCAAATTTGTTTTTAACTGCTTGCCGACCGCCCACCGTCATATTACGGCGGCAAGTCGGCTCTCACGCAGGCCACTAGGGGCGCGCCTCCGGGCACACGCGATCGCTCGTTACAGAGCGGGGACCGGGAGCTGTGTGTGTAAACACAGCTCCCGGTCCTGTCAGGGGGGGAAATGCTGATCCTCTGTATGAACAGAAGATCAATGATTTCCCCTAGTAGTGAGGCCACCCCCCCCCTACAGTTAGAACACACCCAGGGAACATACTTAACCCCTTCCCCGCCCCCTAGTGTTAACCCCTTCACTGCCAGTGGCATTTTTATAGTAACCCAATTCCTTTTTTATAGCACTGATCGCTATAAAAATGCCAATGGTCCCAAAAATGTGTCAAAAGTGTCCGAAGTGTCCGCCATAATGTCGCGGTACCGAAAAAAATATTCTGATCGCCGCCATTACTAGTAAAAAAAAATATTAATAAAAATGCCATAAAAATACCCCCTATTTTGTAAACGCTATAACTTTTGCGCAAACCAATCAATAAACGTTTATTGCGATTTTTTTTATGAAAAATATGTAGAAGAATACGTATCGGCCTAAACTGAGGGGAAAAAACGTTTTTTTATATATTTTTGGGGGATATTTATTACAGCAAAAAGTCAAAAATATTCATTTTTTTCAAAATTGTCGCTCTATTTTTGTTTATAGCGCAAAAACTAAAAACCGCAGAGGTGATCAAATACCACCAAAAGAAAGCTCTATTTGTGGGGAAAAAATTATGCCAATTTTGTTTGGGAGCCACGTTGCACGACCACACAATTGTCAGTTAAAGCGACGCAGTGCCGAATCGCAAAAAGTTCTCTGGTCTTTGGGCAGCAATATGGTCCGGGGGTTAAGTGGTTAAACAAATTAGTTAATTGCGAAATTTCCGAAAAGTCTGAAATCGGGAAAGTCTGAAATCGGGAAAGTCTGAAATCGGAAAAGTCTGAAATCGGAAAAGTCTGAAATCGGAAAAGTCTGAAATCGGAAAAGTCTGAAATCGGAAAAGTCTGAAATCGGAAAAGTCTGAAATCGGAAAAGTCTGAAATCGGAAAAGTCTGAAATCGGAAAAGTCTGATTTTTTAATTTTCTGAATTTCCGAGAAAAGCTAAAAGACGAAAACGTTCCGGCAGTGCGCGTGCCTAATGGGGACCTGTCCATTGTTCTACACAGAATTTTTTTTTTTTTTTTTTTTAAGTCCCCTTTAATATATGGGAAACATGGTTCTATATCTCTTTTGTTCTACACAGGAATCCTTCCAGAGATATGTTGAAGTCGTACAGGCTTACAAGCCTGAAACTTGGCACACTCCTAAATAAAAATCTCACAAAAAGGAGTGATAAAGAAGCAATTAAAAAAACCAAACTGACAACAAAGAAACATCTGCAGATAATTAGTCATCGCAGTATCATACTAAGAGAAAAAAAAACACACACACACACACACACACACATTGCGTTGCGTTGTACTGCAAGCTGCTCTAATTATCATATCATATGCTGAAACTTCCATTGCACACAACAATGTATGAACAAGGGATATCAGCAAAGCTTACACTTGCAAAGAAAAAAAACATTTTAAAATGACAATGTTTAAGCGCCTATTTACCCTTCGGACAGGGAATGACCCAGAACATTGAGTTATAGAGCACAGTGAGCGCACAAGAACAAAACAGCGGCACACCACTTCAAGTACAATCGGCTAGGACAGAAGGTACAGCCTTTTGTATCACACAGACAAATTGGTCATGCTGTATTAATACAACAAGGACAGGGCATGGAGATAGGGTCCTCTAATTGAAATTCCCATACACCACCACCGCTTCAGAGAAAACACCAACGGAACCTGAAGCAGACATGGAACCATGATGTCTTGGTTTATAGGTTTGTTGGCTGATTTCAATTATTTGTGTATAGTTTCTGGAAATATTTGCAATTCAAATAATTCTTTACAGCAAGAACAAATGCGTCCACGAAAATACAAGCTTCTGACATTAGCTAAAATATCTGAACAAGCATTACCACCATCTGTATCAGCATTTTTACATATTTATTTCACATTTAGATACCAAGAACGTGGTCAGATCAGAGAGTTTAAGGATACGTTTATCTAGAACAGTGGTCTCCAAACTGCGGCCCTGGGGCCGGATGTGGCCCTTTGCTTGCCTCTATCTAGCCCTTGGGGCACTATTCCATTCACAACCGACACCAAGGATGGGAAGCTATTCCTCCCACTGACACCAAGATTGGAGTGCTATTCCTCCCACTGACACCAAGATTGGAGTGCTATTCCTCCCACTGACACCAAGATTGGAGTGCTATTCCTCCCACTGACACTAAGGATGGGGTTCTATTCCTCCCACTGACACCAAGGATGGGGTTCTTTTCCTCCCACTGACACCAAGGATGGGGTTCTTTTCCTCCCACTGACACCAAGGATGGGGTTCTTTTCCTCCCACTGACACCAATGATGGGGTTCTTTTCCTCCCACTGACACCAAGGATGGGGTTCTTTTCCTCCCACTGACACCAAGGATGGGGTTCTATTCCTCCCACTGACACCAAGGATGGGGTTCTATTCCTCCCACTGACACCAAGGATGGGGTTCTATTCCTCCCACTGACACCAAGGATGGGGTTCTATTCCACCCACTGACACCAAGGATGGGGTTCTATTCCTCCCACTGACACCAAGGATGGGGTTCTATTCCTCCCACTGACACCAAGGATGGGGTTCTTTTCCTCCCACTGACACCAAGGATGGGGTTCTATTCCTCCCACTGACACCAAGGATGGGGTTCTATTCCTCCCACTGACACCAAGGATGGGGTTCTTTCCCTCCCACTGACACCAAGGATGGGGTTCTTTTCCTCCCACTGACACCAAGGATGGGGTTCTATTCCTCCCACTGACACCAAGGATGGGGTTATTTTCCTCCCACTGACACCGAGGATGGGGTTCTATTCCTCCCACTGACACCAAGGATGGGGTTCTATTCCTCCCACTGACACCAAGGATGGGGTTCTTTTCCTCCCACTGACACCAAGGATGGGGTTCTATTCCTCCCACTGACACCAAAGATGGGGTTCTATTCCTCCCACTGACACCAAGGATGGGGTTCTATTTCTCCCACTGACACCAAGGATGGGGTTCTATTCCTCCCACTGACACCTAGGATGGGGTTCTTTTCCTCCCACTGACACAGAGGATGGGGTTCTATTACTCCCACTGACACCAAGGATGGGGTTTTATTCCTCCCACTGACACCAAGGATGGGGTTCTTTTCCTCCCACTGACACCAAGGATGGGGTTCTTTTCCTCCCACTGACACCAAGGATGGGGTTCTATTCCTCCCACTGACACCAAGGATGGGGTTCTTTTCCTCCCACTGACACCAAGGATGGGGTTCTATTTCTCCCACTGACACCGAGGATGGGGTTCTTTTCCTCCCACTGACACCAAGGATGGGGTTCTATTCCTTCCACTGACACCAAGGATGGGGTTCTATTCCTCCCACTGACACCAAGGATGGGGTTCTTTTCCTCCCACTGACACCAAGGATGGGGTTATATTCCTCCCACTGACACCAAGGATGGGGTTCTATTCCTCCCACCGATATCAGTAGGGCATCCTTCCACTGAAACCAATGATTGGGCATTGTTTACTCCCACTGGCCACAATCCGGCCCCCATAAAATCTGAATGACAGTAATTCGGCCCGTTGTGTAGAAAGTTTGGAGACCCCTGATCTAGAACACGGTTGCTCAACCAGGCTATTTCTGCCTCCATGATAATGTCCCCCTAACTCCATTGATATTTTTTAGCAATCTGTAAGGGAATAATTCTTCCCAATGACCACAAATGTAAGGAGTATTCTTCCCACTGACCATCAAACGAATGTATCATGAGTTCTACAGTAGATACAGAGTAATCATTTTTAGCAGGGGTTCCCTTACACCTGAAAGCTATTTCCAGTGTTCCTCTGTGTTGAAAAAGGTTAATCTAAAATGTTTTTGTTAAAGCTCTCACCGAGTTCACCTTGACACCTAGAACCAAAATCGTATTAAAATTCAATCCATTTTCAAAAAGGCATCCGAAAGCTATGGTAAAAGGCATTAAAGGGCTTTGTTTTTCTTTAAGGCCCCACTTTACCAATCATGTGGCCAAAAGCCTAGGCATCTGGTCTTGTGATCTCTCGAAGGGAGGATGATCCTTTATCTTCTACAGAGATCTGCTTGAACAAATACCTAGACCAGCCTTTCTCAACCATTTTTTCCCCATGAGGAACCCTTGACATAGTCTACAGGTCTCAGCAAACCCCTACTATAATGTATTATAGCTACAGCTCATGGTATATTAGCATGATCAGCAAGTTGTAGATATAATAACAAAGGAATAAACAATTTTACACTTTTATGCAACGTACACATGCTCGAAATTTCCGACAACAAATGTTCGATGGGAGCTTTCGGTCGAAAATTTTGACCGTGTGTAGGCTCCAGTAAACATTTTCTGTCGGAATTTCCGATAACAACAATTTGAGAGCAGTTCCTCAAATTTTCCGACAACAAAATCCGTTCTCGTAAATTCCGATGCACAAAATTCCATGCATGCTCTGAATCAAGTACGAGACGGAAACGCTCGGTCTGGTAAAACTAGCGTTCGTAATTGAGATGGCACGCTGTAACGGACTGAAAAGCATGAGGCTGAAAAGTGCGAATCGTCTCTCACCAAACTTATACCAACACGATTGGTATTGAACTTCCCTTTAATGGTGCCATCGTACGTGTTGTACGTCACCGCGTTCTTGGCCATCGGAATTTCATACAACATTTGTGTGACCGTGTGTATGCAAGACAAGTTTAAGCCAACATCCGTCGGGAAAAAAAAAAATCCACGTTTTTGTTGTCGGAATGTCCGATCATCTGTACACGGCATTAGCGTTTTTCTGGAACTATGCAGGTGCCATTACATTGGAGGTCAATTCAGCCACAGCTCAGGAAACCCTAGGGTCTCATGAAACCATGGTTAGGCTGGCAATAGACAATTAGATTTTTCTGTTCAGCCTGATGGAATGAAATCGAACAAATGCCTCCATCCACACTAAACAGTGCATATGGATGAATCTCCTGTTGCAGCTATTGTATTTTGACAGCTGGCCCCATCGGATGTCAAAACACCAGAACAGAGGTTGCATCTGATTGGAATGCAGTCCCTGTTTGACTGACAATTTTCCCCCTTGCTTCTGCAATTTTTCAATCAAGAAATGTTAAGCGGGAGATGGTCGATTGGGCCACCCACTGAGCAGATTTGGCACAATACATCATTGTATGGCCAGCTTTTGCATGTCTCATAAAAAGTCAGTCAGTTATCTGCGTTGCATACAGGTCTACCTTAAAAAGTGTTACTGAACCCAGGACCCTGTATTCACTAATATTTTCTCATCCCCACTGTATAGCAGTCTTGTGACTTATTTGAGTGTCTGATTAAAGCTTGAGAGGAGTTTTCACTTCCCCCTGACTGTCCTATGAGGCTGCAGGATCCTTGATCCTCTGTCTGGACAGTGCTGATTCACTCTCAAGAAAAAAAACTCTAGCAATACACATGCGTGTGCAGCTTGTCCCCAAGGCTCAGTTTTATCAGGCGATGGATTGGGGACAGTGGAATAAGGAGGGGGGGGAAATCAGAGAAGACAGGATCAAACAGACTTTTTACACAATGCAGAGGATTAACCCTTTAGGCTCCGCAGCGAGTATAACAAGCATGCTTTACTGCATATATAGACTGATTTTACTGTTGTGGGTTTAGGAGCACGTTAACATTTTAGCCAAATTAAAACATATACTCAATGAATAATCTACAGCAGCCTTTTTCAACCAGAGTGCCCAGGCACCCTGGGTGCCTTGAGGTTACTTTAGGGGTGCCTTGGCAAAATGCCTAAAAATTGTATACAAGCCAGCATGTGGATGAAGCCTGCCTTTTTAGTTAAACTACCGTAAGTCACGGGTTTTCATTGTGCATCATCAGTTGATAAGGGGGATGCCAGTCACCTGTACAGCCTCCTTGCTTGATCCTCCCTTGCCGCTCCACAATTTTTAAAGGGTGTCGAGAGATTGTCCATTTTTATAGGGTGCCTTGACAGGAAAAAAGGTTGAGATACACTGGTCTATAGAATGAAGATTAACGTGGGTTGCTGCAGTTTTCCTTCTTAAAGAGGAACTGCAGTCTGCTCACATAATTTGCCATTTGGAAGCTTCCCTCCAACCACTTTGCATATTATTTTATATATATTGTGATTCTGTACTTGCCAAATATGCTGCAGAAATCTCCCTCCGCTGAGTCTGGCTGCATCCATTTTAACTGTGGGCAGGTGAAGCTGCTGCCTGTTCACTTCCTGGATTTACAAAGACACACAGAGGCACACCTCCATCTCTACAGTTCTCATTGGCCGTGTGCATGATGTCATAAGCCTAGACTTTTTACCAGACAAGAAACAGGAAGTGGGCTGCATAAGGTATTTACTGGCAGAAAAAAAAAATTATTATCCAAAGTTAAAACAACAAGGACAGAAGATGGAAAGTTGAAATAATTACTGAAGGTCCGATTTAATTAAAGTAGTTGTAAAGTCAGGTTTTTTTTTTGTATCTTCATGCAGTCTGTGTATGAAGCTAAAAAAAACTTCTGTGTGCAGAAGCCTCTCTCAGCCCCCCCTAATACTTACCTAAGCCCCTTCTCTATCCAGCGATATCCATGACTGCCTCGGCCGTCCGGTACTTTCCCTCATTGGCTGAGACACAGAAGCGGCGCCACTGGCTCCAGTTGCTGTCAAAATCAATTAGCCAATGAGGAGAGAGAGGGGCGGGCTTGAACTGCAGCTCCAGTGTATAAATGTACACATGGAGCTGCAGCTTGGCTTGGGTGCCCCCATAGCAAGCTGCTTGCTGTGGGGTACTCGAAGGGAGAGAGGGTCCAGGAGAGCTGAAGAGGGACTCAGGAAGAGGAGGATCTAGGCTGCTCTGTGCAAAACCACTACACAGGGCAGGCAAGCATAACATGTTTAAATTTTTTTATTTTTTTCAATAAAAACGCCCAAAAAAAAAAAAAGACACACAAGACTTAATCACTTTAATATGTCCCATAAAAAAGAAAAAAAAAGAAAGAAAAGGAAAATAGTAAATAAATGAAAAAAAATAATAAACTCCAGCTGACTATTTTACTGGTTGGAGAGCATCCAAATTTTGCCAAAATTCAAGTGATTCTATCAGAGCCCTGCGCCCTGAACAAGACTGGTTTGCTAATGCCTCGTACACACGGTCAGACTTTTGACCATGCAGGAGTCCGTCAGAAGTCCGACAGAAAGATAGAGAACAGGTTCTCTATCTAAGATCCGTTGAACTTCCGACCAAAAAAGTCAGATGGAGGCTACACACAGCCGGACTTTCCGAGAAAAAAAGCCTGTCTGACTTTTTTTCCCCCTCGGAAAGTCCGATCGTGTGTACGATGCATAAGACTCTTGATGCATAACAAGTACAAAACAGAAGCAACTGGAAAAATAACTGAGATTGACAAATTTCTCCCCTCAGCCATTTATAAACTCGTCCCTGAGCGTTTTATTTTGCAAAATTTGTTCATCGATCTGCAAAAATTGTCTCCAGATTTCAGCCTTGAAGAGAGGTTCACAAATTTACACAAAACCCACCCCAAAATCCAAATGAGAGTCCAATGCTTGACAAGTCATTGCATTGTCCAGCTGTAATCCTGTATAGCATCAAACTAAGCGCAACCACGCACAAACGTGATCATTAAGGTCCGGCTAATCATGCCGTAGTGCCATTTACCTTCGGAAGGATAAAGTGTCACCAATTAACCGCCTCCATTAACCCAAGCAAATCATGCAATTAACTGCATAGGTATACCGCTGATTCTATTTATCTAATAACTGCGCGTGACGACTAAAATCTCAGCCAATGTCAAACAATCGCACACATTCAATGTAATGCCGAGTAACCGGAGATCACAGCTGTAGCTCCGACCTCACGCGTTTCCATGAAAAATAAAGACGTTACCTTATCCCTCATACTGGGAGAAAATAAACTCTTGATCATTCAACGCACACAGCTGACCCAGCAGAGGAGGAGCGATGGATGTAAACACAGGATTATACACCAACTGCGCTGTTGGCCAACGTACAACGTTCGTTATCAAGACATGTATAGGAAAATGATTCCAGCTTGTCTATACATTAATGGTACAAGCGTGTACCATCCATCTACATGCGGGTCTTACAGGTAAATGTAATGTTTACATGTGCCATGCTACAGAACCCCCCCCCCCCATGTATGATTTCCAGAAAGCTGATTATAACAAGTCGGATGAGTCCTGCTTTTTAAGGTCATCCCAAACAAAAGCCGGGGGTCTGCCAGGGTCGTATGTGCCCCGAGGGGAGGCAATGTCACGTTCACGCGGTGACTTGGTAAAAATGTGAGCACAGCAGGCTGCGTACATCAGACAACATCGCCTGCTGTATCCTCAGGCCAGTCTAACCGCGGCGTATAGGGGAGCACACAACATGGAAGAAGAGCCTGAATTTTCCCAGGGACCCCCCCCCCCCCATTTCTGGTCCAGAGGCCGGGGCCAATGCAAAGCACAGCAGGATGGAGGGGGGGAGACGGTGCAAGCTCTGATCTAGGTAGAATCTCATAAAAGGCTTGATGTCTATGGCAGAGGAGGAGAGGGGTGCGTGCACAATTGGAGGTGCCGTTGCAAACGAGTATTAAAAAAATGGCCAGAAAAATTCCGGGATGGCAGAATTTTATCGCTGTTAGAAAGCGATGATACATAACAGTCAGGAACCTGATGTAGCCATAGCAGAACCTGGAGCAGGATCTGGAGTTATGTCCGCAGTGAAGAATTGTGCCCATAATAATAATGGCACCTAAAAATGTGCATTTATTTTTTTATTTACATTTTTTTCCAGAGATTTATGCATATTTCACGACACATGAGCTACATGCATAGAACTCTGTTTATGAGCCTAAAAATGGTACATGAGCTGATGATAATAATAATCATCATCATCATCATCATCATCATCATCATCATATTTAGCATATCTATGAATCTACAAATAGCACAAGATTGCTATTATTATTATTATTTAGGATTTATATAGCACCAACAGTTTGCGCAGCGTTTTACAAAATGAAGGCAGACAATACAAAAAGGAATCAGATGGCTTTGCGCACGTTGCGACTTACCTGCAGTCAGGTGTGTCCAGGCACCGTCTTCCTTTCTCCCCCCGCGATATCCAGCTCCCTCTCCAGCCGGTGTTGGATGTACGACTGAGCGAGCGTATCTCCTGTATCCCCGATCGACGTGCACGCTCTGCTCCTCACATACTGCACATGTGCGGTGTTTGCTGCTCGCTCCCGATCACTGCTCACTTACAAAGTAACACAAAGCCCTACGACTGATACAAAAGAGATTGATTTACTAAAGGAGTAGAGGCTGTTCACTTAGACAAGTCAATGGATCGCCGCGAAAGGCTACCACTATTGGCTGCAGAATTAACCCTTTATTTATGTAGAGTGCTGGCTGATGTCTGTGAGCTTAACTCCTGCACGGCTGGCAGCTCCCGGATGTGTGTGGATGATTAACCCTGCATGACTAGGAGCTCCCGGCTGCTTGGGGAAGATTAATCCTTTCATGGCCGGAGGCTAACTGGTGCGTAGGGATGATTAACCCTCCAATCGCCAGTGATTCTTGCAACTGGGTATTAAAACCCATTACTTTCCTGTTTGTATTAGCGTATTAACTTTTTTTTTTTTTTTTTAATAGAAACATAGAAGAGTGATTAAATATAACAATGTTGTTTATGCTCAATCTGATGTATACATATATAAATGTATGTGAAATACAAAACCTCATGTATGTTTAATATGTTTCAAATAAATGAATAAAAAAATTATTGTACTTAGAAATATAGAAGAGTGATAGCAGAAAAAGATAACGTTTACCCCCCCCCCCTTTTTTTTGTTCTTTGTTTTTTGTCTTGCTGTTTTTTCTCTTTGTTCTGTTCATTCTGTGTATAGATCTTTAAGACATACTTATGCTGATGTAACCTGTGATGGAGTGTAAAGATTTTGGGGCAGATCCACAAAGCGAGTACGCCGGCGTATCTACTGATACCCCGGCGTACTTTTTTAAATTTCCCGCGTCGTATCTTTGTTTTGTATCCTCAAAACAAGATACGACGGCATCTGGGTTAGATCCGACAGGCGTACGTCTTCGTACGCCTTCGGATCTAAGATGCAATTCTTCAACGTCCGCTGGGTGGCGTTCCCGTCGTTTTCCGCGTCGAGTATGCATATTAGCTATTTCCGACGATCCACGAACGTACGAGCGGCCGTCGCATTCTTTTACGTCGTCTCTAGTCGGCTTTTTTCGGCGTATAGTTAAAGCTGCTGTTTGGTGGCGTACTCAATGTTAAGTATGGCCGTCGTTCCCGCGTATAATTTTCAAAAAAAAAAATCATTTGCATAAGTCGTCCGTGAATCGGGCTATACGTAATTTACGTCCACGTCAAAACAATGACGTCCTTGTGACGTCATTTAGCACAATGCACGGTGGGAAATTTAGGGACGGCGCATGCGCAGTTCGTTCGGCGCGGGGACGCGCTTCATTTAAATGAAACACGCCCCCCTACTCGCCAATTTGAATTAGGAGCCGTTACGCCGCGAGAGATACACTACGCCGCCGTAACTTACTGCGCAAATTCTTTCAGGATTCAAACCAAAAAAAGTAAGTTACGGCGGCGTAGCGTATCTCAGATACGCTGCTCCGGGGCAGATCTTTGTGGATCTGCCCCTTTGCCTTTTGACTGTCATTGCATTGTAACTTGCTATTGTGTCAATAAAAAAATAAAAAAACTTTACTGAAAAAAAAAGACATACTTATAAAGAAGTCAATGACCTTCATCAAGCATGAATTGGTGGTGAACCAGTCACCGTCATTTAACTCTTTTACTGCCAGCTTTTGCATTTTGATTTTTTTTACACGCTTTTAACAAATTATTTTAAGCCAAAAAATTATGGAAAAACTCCAAAACATAATAGGGTAGATTTACTAAGACCCCTTTCACACTGAGGAGTTTTTCAGGCGGTTTAGCGCTAAAAATAGCGCCTGAAAAACTCCTGCCCTGCAGTCTCAATGTGAGTGCTTTCACACTGAGGCGATGTGCTGGTGGGACTGCTCCAAAAGTCCTGCCAGCAGCATGTTTGGAGCGGTGAGAGGAGCGGCGTACTTACCGCTCCTCCACCGCTCCTTCCCATTGAAAACAATGGGACGCCGCGGCTATACCGAAGCGCATTGCCGGCGTTATTAACTCTTTTTCGGTCGCTAGCGGGGGTTAAAACCGCACCGCTAGCGGGCGAATATCGCAGAAATTCCGACGGTATAGCGCACCTCCCGCCCCGGTGTGAAAGGGGCCTTAATCTGATGCAGCTGTGCATGGTAGCCAATCAGCTTCTGACTTCAGCTTGTTCAATTAAGCTTTGAAAATAAAACCTGGAAGCTGATTGGTTTCTATGCGGAGTTGCACCAGATATTGCATGCTCCATTTGTAATAAATAACCCCCCTATATATTTTATGAAATTGGAGACTATAGTGGGGTACACACTATAAGAAAATTTGGCAAACGATCAATGGATTTTCCTCGTTGTTTCACAGCAAGTCAGAACCGAGGAAGGAAATAATTTATGGAAATCCTCGTAGACTTAACCACTTACCCCCCGGACCATATTGCTGCCCAAAGACCAGAGTACTTTTTGCGATTCGGGACTGCGTCGCTTTAACAGACAATTGCGCGGTCGTGCGACGTGGCTCCCAAACAAAATTGGCGTCCTTTTTTTTCCCACAAATAGAGCTTTCTTTTGGTGGTATTTGATCACCTCTGCGGTTTTTAGTTTTTGCGCTATAAACAAAAATAGATCGACAATTTTGAAAAAAATGAATATTTTTTACATTTTGCTATAATAAATATCCCCCAAAAATATATAAAAAAACATTTTTTTTCCTCAGTTTAGGCCGATACGTTTTCTTCTACATATTTTTCGTAAAAAAAAATCGCAATAAGCGTTTATTGATTGGTTTGCGCAAAAGTTATAGCGTTTACAAAATAGGGGGTATTTTTATGTCATTTTTATTATATTTTTTTTACTAGTAATGGCGGCGATCAGCGATTTTTTTTTTCGGTACTGCGACATTATGGCGGACACTTCGGACACTTTTGACACATTTTTGGGACCATTGGCATTTTTATAGCGATCAGTGCTATAAAAATGCATTGGATTACTATAAAAATGCCACTGGCAGTGAAGGGGTTAACACTAGGGGGCGGGGAAGGGGTTAAGTATGCCTGGGTGTGTTCTTACTGTGGGGGGGGGGGTGGCCTCACTAGGGGAAACACTGATCCTCTGTTCATACATTGTATGAACCGAAGATCAGCATTTCCCCTGCTGACAGGACCGGGAGCTGTGTGTTTACACACACAGCTCCCGGTCACCGCTCTGTAACGAGCGATCGCGTGTGCCTTGTGGCGATCGCGCCCGCCGGGCACACGCACGGGAGTCGGGGGCGAGCGGGGGGCGCGCGCGCGCGCCCCTAGTGGCGGCTGGGAGAGAGGACGTTATACTACGTGGTCTCGCCCAGCCGAGCCAACTTGCCGATGTATAACGGCGGTGGGCGGTCGGCTAGTGGTTAAAGACATTGGCCCGGATTCACAAAGCACTTGCGCCGACGTATCTCGAGATGCGCCACGTAAGTGTAAATATGCGCCGTCGTATCTATGCGCCGTGCCCACAAACTGAGATACGCCTAAAAATAGGCTTCATCCGTAACTTGCCTACGCCGGCGTATCGTGGGTGCATATTTACGCTGGACTCATGTGGCGCTCTCATTGATTTCCTATTTAAATATGGAAAAGAGGGAGATACGTCAATTCACGAACGTACTTGCGCCCGGCGCATAATATACGCGGTTTGCATAAGTCATACGTCCGGCGTAAAGTTATTCCCCATATATGAGGCGCAACCCATGCAAAGTTATGGACCAGGGAACACAAGCCGTCGTATCTTTTGTCGTTTACGTTGTACGTGAATAGGGCTGGGCGTAGGTTACGTTCACGTCGTAGGCAGTGATCCGGCGTATCTTAGGGAGTAGTTCCGATGTGATTCTGAGCATGCGTCCACGGGACGGCACATGCGCCGTTTGTTATTCGAATCTTTATGGCGCTGAGCCCATCATTTCCATGGGGTCACGCCTCATTTGCATGGCTCACGCCCACTTCCGACGACTTACACCTAAGAAACCCAGTGCAGATTTGGTGGTAAGTGCTTTGTGAATTCGGTGCTTGCCTCTCTGCGCTGCGTCGGCGTAGCGTAAAGAAGATACGCTACGGCGGCATAAATATGCGCCGATGTATGTTAATCCGGGCCTTATTTTGTGTTGTTTATTGTTTCTGATCATACGCAGTCTTACTTTTTTCGTCCTTTTCGTACAAAAAAACGATAACCATTGCACGAAAATTGTTACAAAACTAGAGAACTCCTTGAGTGTGATTTGTAGGGTCCATACGTAACGTATATGAGGGGTATACATTTTATTATGTATTTGTTTTTAAAGACTATGGGGGTTATTTACTAAAGGCAAATCCACTTTGCACTACAAGTGCAAAGTGTACTTGAAATGGCACTGAAAGTGCAGTCGTTGTAAATCTTAGGGGTAGATCTGAAATGAGGGGAAGCTCTGCTGATTTTATCATCCAATCATGTGCAATCTAAAAAAAAAATTTTTATTTTCCTTGCATGTCCCCCTCGGATCTACAGCGACTGCACTTCCAAGTGGACTTCCAGTGCAATTTCAAGTGCACTTTGCACTTGTAGTGCAAAGTGGAGTTGTCTTTAGTAAATAACCCCCTATGTCAGCGGTTCTCAACCTTCTAGCACCGTGACCCCTTGATACAATTTCCCAAGTTGTGGGGACCCCTAACAGTAAAATTATTTTCATAGCGTGGGTTGAAAGCACCCAAGGAAAGACAAGTAATTTGTGCCCCTAACCCGCGGAAATTTAGCACTCCCCGAGTCCCTTCCACTTGTACAGTATTAAAACCCCTTATGGTACATTTTAGGATGTACCACTCTTTCTCTTTGTTCTCCTTTCTTTCCCTTTTATCTCTCTCTATCATAATTCCTCTTTTTTTCCCCCCATCTTTCCCTCTAACTGTCTTTCTTGCTCTCTATCCTTTCTCTCCCTTTTTTTTTGTTCCTCCCCCTCCTATCATCTCCCTTCTCGGGAGAACAGTGCGGGCTTCAGGAACAGCCTAGGATTTGGTGACCCCTGGCAAATCATCATTTGACCCCCGAGGGGGTCCCGACCCCCAGGTTGAGAACCACTGCCCTATGTATTAATAAAATTTGTTATAGTCTATCTTGTTGTGATTTTCTCTTATACAGACACACTTGACATAATTGTCAAGCCAAAATCGTTTGTTCTGTTCCCGTACGAGAAAAATCTTGGAGCTTGTTCCTTCGTAAAATTGCGTTCGAAAGGTCGGAATCAGCTGTAGAAAGTTGTGTATCAGAAAATTGTATGAAAAGTTCCTTGGAGGAAAATGTTCACCTGATTTTCTTAGGCCCCTTTCAGACTGGGGCGGGAGCCGCGGTGGCGGTATAACGCTGCTAAAAATAGCGGCGCTATACCGCCGGGATTGCCGCGGGAATCAGCCGCTAGCGGTGCAGTATTAACCCCCGCTAGCGGCCGATAAAGGGTTAATACCGCCCGCAATGCGCCTCTATAGAGGCGCATTGCGGGCGTTATTGCCGCGGTTTCCCATTGTTTTCAATGGGAAGGAGCGGTATACATGTCGCTCCTCTCACCGCTCCAAAGATGCTGCTGATAGGAGATTTTTTTGTCTCCCGCCAGCGCATCGCCTCAGTGTGAAAGCCCTCCGGCTTTCACATTGAGTCTGCAGTGAAGGAGTTTTTCAGGCGGGATAGCAGCGCTATTTTTAGCGCTGTACCGCCTGAAAAACTCCTCAATGTGAAAGGGGCCTTAGAGTGCACGAGCCTTAAAGCAGTGGTAGATCCAATTTGTTATGTCACACACTTTTAGAACAAGGGTTTATAAAACACAGTATTTCAGTAAAAACACTAAAGTTAATTTTAGGGCACCTAGATGCATATTTATTCCACTCTTTTAGTAAAATATAAAAGATAAGGTTGTGCCAAGTAAATAGATAGCCAACTTGTCCAACCTTAAAGGGGTTGTAAAGGTAAAAAAATGTTTCTCTAAATAGCTTCCTTTACCTTAGTGCAGCCCTCCTTCACTTACCTCATCCTTCCATTTTGCTTTTACTGTAAATGTCCTTATTTCTTCTGAAAAATCCTCACTTCCTGTTCTACTGTCTGTAACTCCACACAGTAATGCGACACTTTCTCCCTGGTGTGGAGAAAGACTCTTGAGGAGGCGAGCAGGAGTGTCAGGACGCGATCTACTTTGCAGATAGAGAAAGGAGCTGTGTGTTAGTGGGCGTCCTGACACTCCTGCTCACCCCCTCAAGAGGCTTTGTCCACACCAGGGAGAAAACCTTGCATTAGGCCCCGTACACACGACCAGTTTCCTCGGCAGAATTCAGCTTCCGACCGAGTTTCTGGCTGAATTCTGCCGAGAAACCCGGCCGTGTGTACACTTTCGGCCGAGGAAGCCGACGAGGAGCTCGGCGAGGAAATAGAGAACATGTTCTCTATTTCCTCGTTGTTCTATGGGAGCTCTCTCCCCGCCGAGCTCCTCGGCGGCTTCAGTGCTGAACTGGCCGAGGAACTCGATGTGTTTGGCACGTCGAGTTCCTCGGCCGTGTGTACGAGGCCTTACTGTGTGTAGCTACAGACAGAAGAACAGGAAGTGAGGATTTCTCAGAAGAAATAAGGACATTTAAAAGCAAAATGGAAGGATGAGGTAAGTGAAGGAGGACTGCACTAAGGTAAAGGAAGCTATTTAGGGGGAAAAAAAAAATTAACAGCGACAAACTTCAATACCCTATATTTTCGATAGATGATGCTTTAACCACTTGCTTACTGGGCACATAAACCCCCTTCGTTCCCAGGCGAAATCTCAGCGTCCGGCACTGCGTCGCTTTAACTGACAATTGCGCGGTCGTGCGACGTGGCTCCCAAACAAAATTGGCGTCCTTTTTTCCCCACAAATAGAGCTTTCTTTTGGTGGTATTTGATCACCTCTGCGGTTTTTATTTTTTGCGCTATAAACAAAAAAAGAGCAACAATTTAAAAAAAATATATATTTTTTTTACTTGTTGCTATAATAAATATCCCAATTTTTTTTTAAAAAACTATTTTTTTTCTCAGTTAAGGCCGATACGTATTTTTCGACGTATTTTTGTAAAAAAAAAAAAAAAATCACAATAAGCGACTGGTTTGCGCAAAAGTTATAGCGCCTACAAAATGGGGAACAGAATTAGGATTTTTTTTATTATTTTTTTTTTTACTAGTAATGGCGGCGATCTGCGATTTTTATTGGGACTGGGATATTGCGGCGGACGTATCGGACACTTTTGACACAAATTTGGCGCCATTCACATTTATACGGCGATCAGTGCTATAAAAATGCACTAATTACTGTATAAATGTGACTGGCAGTGAAGGGGTTAACACTAGGGGGTGAGGAAGGGGTTAAATGTGTAGCCTGGGTGTGTTATAACTGTGTGGGGGGAGGGGGGTGACTGGGGGAGGGGACCGATGCTGTGTCTCTATGTACAAGAGACACAGATCGGTCTCCTCTCCTCTGACAGCACGTGGAGCTCTGTGTTTACACACAGAGCTCCACGTCCCTGCTGTCACCTGCCGTGTCACCGACGATCGCGTGTACCCGGCGGACATCGCGGCCGCCAGGTACACGCATCGGGTCTTCGGCGATGCGTCGGGACAGTTTTTACCCGCCGCGCGCCACCCAGTGGCGCGCGCGGGTAATGCACATAAAGGCCGTTTTTAAACGGCCACTTGGCACTTGAGAGCCGCGCTGCGGACGTATTTCGTCTATAGCGCGGATCTCAAGTGGTTAAAAGCCCCTACAGGTCATCAGTTTAAAATAATGGGCCTAGAATTATTGCTCTCACTTTGGCGTGCTCAGTCATATGTCACATATCTAGCGCAATCAACCTTTTTCTGCATAAGTGAAGGGAGCCTTAGGCCCCTTTCACATTGAGGAGTTTTTCAGGCGGTAAAGCGCTAAAAATAGCGCTGCTATCCCGCCTGAAAAACTCCTGCACTGCAGACTCAATGTGAAAGCCCGAGGGCTTTCACACTGAGGCGATGCGCTGGCGGGAGACAAAAAAATCTCCTGTCAGCAGCATCTTTGGAGCGGTGAGAGGAGCGGCATGTATACCGCTCCTTCACCGCTCCTTCCCATTGAAAACAATGGGAACCGCGGCAATACCGCCCGCAATGCGCCTCTATAGAGGCGCATTGCGGGCGATATTAACTCTTTATCGGCCGCTAGCGGGGGTTAATACCGCACCGCTAGCGGCTGATACCCGCGGCAATTCCGGCGGTATAGCGCCACTATTTTTAGCGGCGTTATACCGCCACCGCAGCTCCCGCCCCAGTCTGAAAGGGGCCTTAATTACCTCGGAAGTGACATGTAAAATATCACTTGTGGTCCCTGGTATCACTTTCCTGGTGTGATCTGCACTCCATTAACTCCATTGAAGAGCAGGTGAGATATCATGGATCAGACCTCTGATTTCTTATTAAAGAGAACCTGTCACCAAAAAATCACCACATCAGGGACTTTTTGTCCCTTATATGATGAAAAAATTGTTTAGTAAAAAAAAGTGTAAAAAATGAAAGTTACACCCAATCGCTTAAAATCCCTTGAACAAATTTTTGAACCCCCCCCCCCTTTACATGCATGTATGCACATGAACCTTAGACATTCTATAATACTCAAAAAAACAGCTGCAGACCCACAATGTTCTTGCAGATTACCTGTGTGCCACCAAGACAGCCATTTCCCATAAAGTTAGATAGGTGTAGAGGCGTGCTCAGTATAAAGGTTCTTTGGGTTGTATTTAAGAAGATTTCCGAGGTTAATAGTTCACAGGTGATAAGTAAAGCCAGTGTGTTTCAGGGGAAATGTCCCCCTTTCACCAGGGTTGCCCGTACTCTACAATCTGACACCACTCACAGCACAAAATGGGCCATATTCTTAGCTGATTCCCAGTTTCAGGTCTGTTCTGATCTCATCCACCAACACAGCCCTGATGAAGGGGGCACCTCCCCTGAAATGTGTTGGATTACATATCTTCTGTGAACTATTAATTTAAATAAACTTCTTAAATATAACTTCAATGGTAATGAACCTTTATACAGAGCGTACCTCTATGCCCATCCAAGAGTATTTTGCATAGTGCCTTTCTATCGCTTACAGAGCAGCCTGAGAGTCTAATAGGGCTCACCTACACCTTCAAAGGTTATAAGCCCCCTTGAAGGACAATGCAGCCCCGATTACCTCCATCGATACCAGACAATACTCTGGTCCAGGGGAAGGAGGGTGCAGGTAGATGAGAAGTTGTTGGTTGAGTTGCAGGCAGTATTCTGTGATGCATGGAAACTGCCACATGCAGGGCCGGCCCTATGATGGGACCGGGTGGTACCATGGGTACCAGGCAGCACTTTAAGGGGGGCAGCATACTGATGCCCGCCAGCCCGTTCCGCCAGCTCCGCTACCCAAATAAAATTGATGTCCTTTTTTTCCCACAAATAGAGCTTTCTTTTGGTGATATTTGATCACCTCTGCGGTTTTTATTTTTTGTGCTATAAATATATATATTTTTTTACTTTTTGCTATAATAAATATCCCCAAAATTTAGAAAAATAAACAATTTTCTTCAGTTTAGGCCAATATGTATTCTACATATTTTTGGTACCAAAAAAAAACACAATTAGCGTACATTGATTAGTTTGCGCAAAAAAAAATTGTGGCCGCCGGCAATTCACAGGTCCCTTTATACTCCTGGATACATGTATAGAGCCATGGCAGGTCCTTTTATACGCCTATATGCATGTATAGAGCCATGACAGGCCCTCTTTATACATCTATAGAGCCATGACAGGCCCTCGTTATACTCCTTTATACATGTATAGAGCCATGACAGGCCCTCGTTATACTCCTTTATACATGTATAGAGCCACGACAGGTCCTCTTTATACTCCTATATACATTTATAGAGCCATGGCAGGTCCTCTTTATATTCCTTTACATGTAAAGAGTCTTGACAGGTCCTCTATATACATGTATAGAGCCATGACAGGTCCTCTTTATACATGTATAGAGCCATGACGGGTCCCCTTTAGTTATCATGATATAAAATAATGAATGTGGGGGTCTTTTGGTTGGCGTGATTTTTTTTCTGGGGGGGGGGGGGCAGCATTTCATTCTTGGTCCCAGGCAGCACAATGTCTTGGGCCGGCACTGGCCACATGGTTTAGCAGGGTGGGAGACACGTTCCTAATTAAACAGGGATTGGGGGAAGCTGATAGTTAACGAAGGGTTAACATATCTAGGTGCTGATATATTGCCCTGGAAAGGATGGGGTCAATTTCAAATAGCCACAAGGATAACCACTGACCCTGAAGGGTTTTTATCATATTCTGTCAAGGCAACATTAAAGGAGGTTAATCATATCAAGTCACCATGAAGCTGTCATAAATGGGTTAAATATATCCTCTCATTCTAGCAATGAAGGGGTTGAGTATCTTCAGCCACCTAGAAACAATTTAGTCATGAATAGGCTACTCACTGGAGTGCCATTTGTCATGAAGGAGTTAATTGTGTTCCGCCATTGGCAGACACTAGGTATGAATGAGTTAATATACCCCTACCTTAGAGCCACTAGTCATGAATGGGTTAACACTATCCTGTCTTCAGGGAGATGTTAATCATAAATCTGTTAATTACGTTCAGCCACTAGTGATGAATGGGTTAAGTGTTCCTATCTACAAGGGAGCTGCCAATGAGTTAACCAAATAACAAGACAGCAACTGACATGAATGGGTTAATCGTATTCCACCATCAGGGAGCACCGAAATATGAATGGGTTAATCATTCCCAGCCTCCAGGGAACTACTACTGAATGGGGTTATAATCTAAACAGAGCAGAGAGCTACTAGTTATAGCACATCAGGGAGCATGGGAAGGGTTAATTAGGTAAAAGCTGGACAATGCAGGCAGAGCTGGGAGGAAGTACAGAATTCTGCACATATGCAGCAAACACAGGGATATAGGAGAGAGAGAGGGGATGGAGGGGGCACAGGAGGGAGAGGGGATGGAGGGGGCACAGGAGAGAGAAGGGAAGGGGGGCACAGGAGAGAGGAGGGGTGGAGGGAGCACAGGAGAGAGAGGGAATGGAGAGGGCACAGGAGGGAAAGGGACACAGGGGATGGAGGGGACAAAGGAGAGAAAAGGGAAGGGGGGCACAGGAGAGAGAGAGAGGATGGAGGGGGCACAGGAGAGAGAGGGGGTGGAGGGGGCACAGGAGAGAAAGGGGCACAGGGGATGGAGGGGACACAGGGGGTTGAGGGGGCTCTTGGGATAGAGGGGAAAGAGGGGATGGGGAGGTCACAGGAGAGAGGAGGCACAGGTAAGAGAGAGAGAGGGGATGGAGGGGGCACAGGATAGAGAGGAAATGGAGAGGGCACGGGAGGGAAAGGGGCACAGGGGATGGAGGGGACAAAGGAGAGAAAAGGGAAGGGGGGCAAAAGAGAGAGGGGATGGAGGGGGCAAAGGAGAGAGAGAGAGGGGGTGGAGGGGACACAGGAGAGAAAGGGGCACAGGGGATGGAGGGGACACATGGGATTGAGGGGGCTCTTGGGATAGAGGGGATGGGGAGGTCACAGGAGAGAGGAGGCACAGGTAAGAGAGAGAGAGGGGAGAGAGAGAGGGGATGGAGGGGGCGTTATATTCTCTGAATTGTGAGAGACACGAGACTCTGGTCTGGAACATTCAGGTATAACAGGGGGCACAGGAGAGAGAGGGGATGGATGGGGCACAGGAGAGAGAGAGGGGATGGAGGGAGCACAGGGGAGAGAGAGGGGATGGAGGGAGCACAGGGGAGAGAGAGGGTGGAGGGGGCACAGGTGAGAGAGGGTATGGATGGAGCACAGGGGAGAGAGGGGATGGAGAGGGCACAGGAGAGAGAGGGGATGGAGAGGGCACAGGAGAGAGAGGGGATGGAGGGAGCACAAGAGAGAGAGGGGATGAAGGGAGCACAGGAGAGAGGGGATGGAGGGGCACATGGGAGAGAGGGGATAGAGGGGCACAGGGGAGAGAGAGGGGGTGGAGGGAGCACAGAAGAGAGAGGGAATTGAGGGAGCACAGGGGAGAGAGGGGGTGGAGGGGGCACAGGGGAGAGGATGGAGGGGGCACAGGAGAGAGAGGGGATGGAGGGAGCACAGGGGAGAGAGGGGATGGAGGAAGCACAGGGGAGAGAGGGGGCACAGGGGAGAGAAGGGATGGAGAGGGCACAGGAGAGAGAAGGGATAGAGGGGGCACAGGGGAGAGAATGGATGGAGAGGGCAAAGGAGAGAGAAGGGATGGAGAGGGCACAGGAGAGAGGGGGGGTGGAGTGAGCACAGGGGAGAAAGGGGGTGGAGGGGGCACAGGGGAGAAAGGGGATGGAGGGGGCACAGGGGAGAGAGGGGATGAAGGAGCACAGGGTAGAGAGGGGATGGAGGGGGCACAGGAGAGAGAAGGGATGGAGGGAGCACAGGGGAGAAAGCGGGTGGAGGGGGTACAGGAGAGAGAGGGGATGGAGGGGGCACAGGGGAGAGAGGGGATGGAGAGGGCACAGGAGAGAGAGGGGATGGAGAGGGCACAGGAGAGAGAGGGGATGGAGGGAGCACAAGAGAGAGAGGGGATGAAGGGAGCACAGGAGAGAGGGGATGGAGGGGCACATGGGAGAGAGGGGATAGAGGGGCACAGGGGAGAGAGAGGGGGTGGAGGGAGCACAGAAGAGAGAGGGAATTGAGGGAGCACAGGGGAGAGAGGGGGTGGAGGGGGCACAGGGGAGAGGATGGAGGGGGCACAGGAGAGAGAGGGGATGGAGGGAGCACAGGGGAGAGAGGGGATGGAGGAAGCACAGGGGAGAGAGGGGGCACAGGGGAGAGAAGGGATGGAGAGGGCACAGGAGAGAGAAGGGATAGAGGGGGCACAGGGGAGAGAATGGATGGAGAGGGCAAAGGAGAGAGAAGGGATGGAGAGGGCACAGGAGAGAGGGGGGGTGGAGTGAGCACAGGGGAGAAAGGGGGTGGAGGGGGCACAGGGGAGAAAGGGGATGGAGGGGGCACAGGGGAGAGAGGGGATGAAGGAGCACAGGGTAGAGAGGGGATGGAGGGGGCACAGGAGAGAGAAGGGATGGAGGGAGCACAGGGGAGAAAGCGGGTGGAGGGGGTACAGGAGAGAGAGGGGATGGAGGGGGCACAGGGGAGAGAGGGGATGGAGGGAGCACAGGGGAGAGAGGGGGCGGAGGGGGAGAGAGGGGGTGGAGGGGGCACAGGGTAGAGAGAGGATGAAGGAGCACAGGGTAGAGAGGGGATGGTGGAGCACAGGGTAGAGAGGGGATGGAGGAGCACAGGGGAGAGAAGGGATGGAGAGGGCACAGGAGAGAGAAGGGATAGAGGGGGCACAGGGGAGAGAATGGATGGAGAGGGCAAAGGAGAGAGAAGGGATGGAGAGGGCACAGGAGAGAGGGGGGGTGGAGTGAGCACAGGGGAGAAAGGGGGTGGAGGGGGCACAGGGTAGAGAGGATATGGAGGGGGCACAGGAGAGAGAAGGGATGGAGGGGGCATAGGAGAGAGAAGGGATGGAGGGAACACAGGGGAGAAAGCGGGTGGAGGGGGTACAGGAGAGAGAGGGGATGGAGGGGGCACAGGGGAGAGAGGGGATGGAGGGAGCACAGGGGAGAGAGGGGGCGGAGGGGGGAGAGAGGGGGTGGAGGGGTCACAGGGTAGAGAGAGGATGAAGGAGCACAGGGTAGAGAGGGGATGGAGGAGCACAGGGTAGAGAGGGGGTGGAGGAGCACAGGGTAGAGAGGGGATGGAGAAGCACAGGGTAGAGCGGGGATGGAAGAGCACAGGGTAGAGAGGGGATGGAGGAGCACAGGGTAGAGAGGGGATCGAGAAGGCACAGGAGGGAGAAGAAATGGAGAGGGCGCAGGAGAGAGAAGGAATGGAGAGGGCACAGGAGAGAGAAGGAATGGAGAGGGCACAGGAGAGAGAAGGAATGGAGAGGGCACAGGAGAGAGAAGGGATGGAGAGGGCACAGGGGAGAGAGGGGATGGAGAGGGCACAGGGGAGAGAGGGGATGGAGAGGGCACAGGAGAGAAAAGGAATGGGGAGGGCACAGGAGAGAGAAGGAATGGAGAGGGCACAGGAGAGAGAAGGAATGGAGAGGGCACAGGAGAGAGAAGGAATGGAGAGGGCACAGGAGAGAGAAGGAATGGAGAGGGCACAGGAGAGATAAGGAATGGAGAGGGCACAGGAGAGAGAAGGAATGGAGAGGGCACAGGAGAGAGAAGGGGGTGGAGAGGGCACAGGGGAGAGAGGGGATGGAGGGGGCACAGGGGAGAGAGGGGATGGAGAGGGCATGGAGAAGGAATGGGGAGGGCACAGGAGAGAGAAGGGATGGAGAGGGCACAGGAAAGAGAAGGGATGGAGAGGGCACAGGAAAGAGAAGGGATGGAGAGGGCACAGGAGAGAGAAGGAATGGAGAGGGCACAGGAGAGAGAAGGGATAGACAGGGCACAGGCGAGAGAAGGAATGGGGAGGGCACAGGAGAGAGAAGGGATGGAGGGGGCACAGGGGAGAGAGAGGGTGGAGGGAGCACAGGGGAGAGAGGGAGTGGAGGGGGCACAGGGGATATGTATATAGAGGAGGGTATACAGTATATAGAGGAGTAAGAGGGGACACAGTAGGACAGATATGGTATATACAGTATATAGAGGAAGAGGGGGACACAGGACATGGTGTATATAGCATATGGAGGAAAAGAGGACACAGTGGGATACATATGGTATATACAGTATAGAGAGGGGGGTATAGGACATGGTGTATAAAGAAAAGGAGGAGGGTATAGGACATGGTGTATATAGAGAGGAGGGTATAGAGGACATGGTGTATATAGAGAGGAGGGTATAGGACATGGTGTATATAGAGAGGAGGGTATAGGACACTGTGCATATAGAGAGGAGGGTATAGGACATGGTGTATATAGAGAGGAGGGTATAGGGCATGGTGTATATATAGAGGAGGGTATAGGGCACAGTGTATATATAGAGGAGGGTATAGGACATGGTGTATATAGAGAGGAGGGTATAGGGCACGGTGTATATAGAGAGGAGGGTATAGGACGTGGTGTATATAGAGAGGAGGGTATAGGACATGGTGTATATAGAGAGGCGGGTATAGGGCACGGTGTATATAGAGAGGAGGGTATAGGACGTGGTGTATATAGAGAGGAGGGTATAGGGCACGGTGTATATAGAGAGGAGGGTATAGGGCACGGTGTATATAGAGAGGGGGGTATAGGACACGGTGTATATAGAGAGGAGCGTATAGGACATGGTGTATATAGCGAAAACTATCACATGGAGACATGAACAGTGCAATCTGAACATTACTTGCACGCTCAAATTGGAGAGACTGACCCCATGGAGACCTAATACATTCTTTATTCTCAACTTTGGAGATTGGTATTTGCCTAAACATCATTGAAGACACTGTATAATTGCAGTTTTATACTGGACATTACTATATCATTCACCTATCATTACTGCACTGATGAGGAGTGCTTCAGGCTCTGTGTGCTACACATGGATGGATGGCCCGGCTGCAAATCTCTCTGGCAGCACGTGAGTACAGATTTGATGTGGTAGCTACAACTCTGAGCTACACATAACAGCCCAACAGTGAGTACAACTTCAACCGTTTATTTTCTGTGGAATGCTGATCAATTATCTGCTCACCAACAGTGTATATATCAACACATCCAATATTCGTGTAAGCCTAATTGCCATTAGCAGTTCAACAAGATTTCAATATCTGATGGACATATCTACTTGATATATTAGAATGGACACTACCCATAAGTAATGGGAACCCGTCAATCAACTGTGGCTACATTGTTGCATAGTCCTCTCAAGTGCAGCATAGGTGAACTCTGATACTTAATGATCACTACTACAGTGTCTCAAATATATATTTTTGTTGAATGCCTCCTTATCAGTTACTATCTGATGGAAATTGAATAACTGTTTACGCCAGATGCGGCGACCCATCTGAAGAGCAGAGACATATATATATATATACCACTTTTTTTCTCCAGCCTAGTAGAATTGTCTGTGGTCCCTGGGACTATATCTCTCTCATCTGATTTATCACTTGCCATTTATCTCCAATTGAGCAGTATTACTATACCACTATATAGTGGATCCCTCTCATGTCCCCATTTTTGAGCTTTTTCTTTTTTGCAACTTTTCCCACTTAGACGGTGGTACTTTCACCTGTAGTTACAGGGAACCACCGCATGGTGTGGAAATCTTTAGGATTATTGATAGCAGTGGGGGTTTTATATGTGCTTGGGGTGGGGGGTCTCTTTGTGTTGTGTGGAGGGTGAATGGGTGAGTTATGGACTTAGATCTCCTTATTGGATGATCAAGCTCCAGTTTTCAATTTGTCACTGATTTTTGCCGTCTCGCTTTTGTGAGTGTATTCTCAGGTCACTTCTAGGGTACTATACCATTATTGGTTACCTGTGTGTTTTTAATGCCTTTTATGCTCTATTTTCTGATATTTAATAAAACGTAGTAATAACTCTTAAGGGTGTGCAGCAGTCATTTTTCTTTTTTGTTTTTTTTCTCTCTTGGTACATTATATTTTTGATTGCACCCCCCGAAAATATCGGTGAGTACTACATATTTGATAAATAGGTGGGATTCCCATATCCTTCTCTCCTTTGTATATAGCGAGGGGGGGTATAGGACACGGTGTATATAGAAAGGAGGGTATAGGGCACGGTGTATATAGAGAGGAGGGTATAGGACATGGTGTATATAGGGAGGGGGGGTATAGGGCACGGTGTATATAGAGAGGAGGGTATAGGGCACGGTGTATATATAGAGGAGGGTATAGGACGTCGTGTATATATAGAGGAGGGTATAGGACGTGGTGTATATATAGAGAGGAGGGTATAGGGCACGGTGTATATAGAGAGGAGGGTATAGGACGTCGTGTATATAGAGAGGAGGGTATAGGACACGGTGTATATAGAGAGGAGGGTATAGGGCATTGTATATATAGAGAGGAGGATATAGGACATGGTGTATATAGAGAGGAGGGTATAGAGGACATGGTATATATAGAGAGGAGGGTATAGGGCACGGTGTATATAGAGAGGAGGGTATAGGGCATGGTGTATATAGAGAGGAGGGTATAGGACACGGTGTATATAGAGAGGAGGGTATAGGACATGGTGTATATAGAGAGGAGAGTATAGGACGTGGTGTATATATAGAGGAGGGTATAGGACACGGTGTATATAGAGAGGAGGGTATAGGACAAGGTGTATATAGAGAGGAGGGTATAGGACATGGTGTATATAGAGAGGAGGGTATAGGACATGGTGTATATAGAGAGGAGGGTATAGGACGTGGTATATATAGAGAGGAGGGTATAGGACGTGGTATATATAGAGAGGAGGGTATAGGACATGGTGTATATAGAGAGGAGGGTATAGGACATGGTATATATAGAGAGGAGGGTATAGGACATGGTGTATATAGAGAGGAGGGTATAGGACACTGTGCATATAGAGAGGAGGGTATAGGACATGGTGTATATAGAGAGGAGGGTATAGGGCATGGTGTATATATAGAGGAGGGTATAGGGCACAGTGTATATATAGAGGAGGGTATAGGACATGGTGTATATATAGAGGAGGGTATAGGACATGGTGTATATAGAGAGGAGGGTATAGGGCACGGTGTATATAGAGAGGAGGGTATAGGACATGGTGTATATAGGGAGGGGGGTATAGGGCACGGTGTATATAGAGAGGAGGGTATAGGGCACGGTGTATATAGAGAGGAGGGTATAGGACGTTGTGTATATAGAGAGGAGGGTATAGGACACGGTGTATATAGAGAGGAGGGTATAGGGCATTGTATATATAGAGAGGAGGATATAGGACATGGTGTATATAGAGAGGAGGGTAAAGAGGACATGGTGTATATAGAGAGGAGGGTATAGGATGTGGTGTATATAGAGAGGAGGGTATAGGGCACGGTGTATATAGAGAGGAGGGTATAGGGCATGGTGTATATAGAGAGGAGGGTATAGGACACGGTGTATATAGAGAGGAGGGTATAGGACACGGTGTATATAGAGAGGAGGGTATAGGACGTGGTGTATATATAGAGGAGGGTATAGGACACGGTGTATATAGAGAGGAGGGTATAGGACACGGTGTATATAGAGAGGAGGGTATAGGACATGGTGTATATAGAGAGGAGGGTATAGGACATGGTGTATATAGAGAGGAGGGTATAGGGCACGGTGTATATAGAGAGGAGGGTATAGGACACGGTGTATATAGAGAGGAGGGTATAGGACATGGTGTATATAGAGAGGAGGGTATAGGACGTGGTATATATAGAGAGGAGGGTATAGGACACGGTGTATATAGAGAGGAGGGTATAGGACGTGGTATATATAGAGAGGAGGGTATAGGACATGGTGTATATAGAGAGGAGGGTATAGGACACGGTGTATATAGAGAGGAGGGTATAGGGCACGGTGTATATAGAGAGGAGGGTATAGGACGTGGTATATATAGAGAGGAGGGTATAGGACGTGGTATATATAGAGAGGAGGGTATAGGACATGGTATATATAGAGAGGAGGGTATAGGACGTGGTATATATAGAGAGGAGGGTATAGGACGTGGTGTATATAGAGAGGAGGGTATAGGATGTGGTGTATATAGAGAGGAAGGTATAGGGCACGGTGTATATAGAGAGGAGGGTATAGGACATGGTATATATAGAGAGGAGGGTATAGGACGTGGTGTATATAGAGAGGAGGGTATAGGGCACGGTATATATAGAGAGGAGGGTATAGGACGTGGTATATATAGAGAGGAGGGTATAGGACGTGGTGTATATAGAGAGGAGGGTATAGGATGTGGTGTATATAGAGAGGAAGGTATAGGGCACGGTGTATATAGAGAGGAGGGTATAGGACATGGTATATATAGAGAGGAGGGTATAGGACGTGGTGTATATAGAGAGGAGGGTATAGGGCACGGTATATATAGAGAGGAGGGTATAGGACGTGGTATATATAGAGAGGAGGGTATAGGACATGGTGTATATAGAGAGGAGGGTATAGGGCACGGTGTATATATAGTATATAGAGAAGTAGGAAAGATTAGATGATCTCTGGCAGTTCTTGTCTCTCTTCATTTGGTGACACTTACACTAGCCGAGTAAGGAGAGGGGCGGAGCCATGGAAGGAACTGTAACCACTGCCTCTAACTGGTCAAAGAGTAACCAATCATAATGTGGTTATCCAATGAATGAGAGAGGGCGTGTCCGCATCGCACAAAGCACTGTTGTGAGACAGGGGGAAGGGCGGGCTCTAGGTGATGGAAGGGGCGGGCTGTAGGGGGGAAGATGGGACGTTGGACGGCGATTTTCTTTCCTTTCAATGAAGACGGACGCTCATAGATGGCAGGTTTTCTACCTTCTACCAGAAGACGGTGCCTAGAAATAAGGCAGCGTCCAATCAGAAATAGGACTGGAGCAGCCAGCATTCGCAAGCTGCCTGTGACTTGGCTGTAATTGGCTGGGAGGTGGGATAGGTTACACCCACCGGGCTGTCACTCGCCCAATGGGGTTCTGTGTACATGGAGCACATGGTGTGAGCGGCACTGCCACTGACAATTCCACCAGGATAACGATCCCGATTATTTGACTGAATCAAACATCCTAATCACTTGCCACCAGGCCAATTTTGGGACATTTCTCTCCTACATGTAAAAATCATAATTTTTTTGCTAGAAAATTACATAGAGCCCCCAAATATTATTTATGTTTTTATAGCAGAGACCCTAGAGAATACAATGGAGGTCATTGCAACTTTTTATCTCGCTCAGTATGTGCACAGCAATTTTTCAAACGCGTTTAACCACTTAAAGCGGGGGGGTTCACCCTAAAAACAATTTTCTAACATTACATTGAGCTCAGTCTCGACTTTGACAGTATGCCGATTTTTTTTTTTTTTTCTGTACATACCTCGTAAAGCTATTTTCTTAGCTGGCTTCCGGGTAGTGAATCCCGCGGGAGTGGGCGTTCCTATGCCGCAGTTAGTGATTGATTTGATGACAAAAACTACCCCCCCCGTCGCATAAGGAGCGTCACGAGTTGCCGAAAGGAGCCGACGGTCGAGTCGGCCCTATACGGCGCCTGCTCACCGACGTTCGGCTTCTTTCGGCAACTCGTGATGCTCCTTATGCATAGTTTACTGTGAAAATGACAATTGCAGTTTAGGAGTGGCTACTGATACCAGCACCACCTCTTCAGGCACTGCCAACCCACCTGGCTGCAGCTGCCCCTTTCCTTAGACCTCCAGGCTAACTTTTCCACACAGTCCTCCAGACTGACACTCACCAGCTGACTCCCAGGAGATCTCCCAGACCTGCTGACCTGCTTGTGCTGTCCTCTCCTTGCTCCCATGCCTCCAGGAAGGGCTTCCTCTGCGTGTATAGCAGGATCCTACCAGCATCTGAGCCCCAGCCTTGAATACACCCCCATCCAGACTTTTTAAGTAACATCTCCAACCTCTTTCTTGACGCAAGTCTTCAAGAATAGATGTGGCCTATACTACACCAGCTGTTCTGTCCTGTAACTGACCTTGTTTGCCCTCAAAGCTACCATGTCTTAAGCATTGATTCAGATACATTTATTACATAAAAATATTAATAAATTTAAAATCTAACAGGGGCACCCTCGAAGGGTCACAACAGCCTCCTCAGCACTCCATCTACATTTTGCACCCAACTGCCCCTCCTGGCATGACTCATGCCTATTTATCAGGTGGCCTGCCTATTGCCAGCCCTTCTCTGCGGATTGGCTAAGGTCCTCATAAATATTCAAAGCAGCTCCCCCTAACCTCCACCCACTATGTCAAGAACATTCTCCAATGTCCCAGAGAACAGGGAGAGGCACTAGAGAAGCTACAAGGATGAGTCACCCATCCCTGAGTCACTGAACCCTGACAGAGATTCACAGCTCAGGCTTAGCCCTGAGCCAAACTTACATTTTCCTACTCTACCAGCTATACTAACAACCTAGCAAACTAGAGGGTGCTACAGATACATGGAGGTTTCTATTGCTGAACATGCACAGAAAATGCTAGCTGCTTGGCTGTCCCCCATTCTAGTACAGCTTGCCTCTGTAAATGGCACAATGACAGCTGCATTGGTCATATTGAACCCTCAAGAAGGAAAATGGTGCGTGTGGCATGAGCTACATAGCTGCTCCATCCCTTCATGAGAAAGAAAAAGAGCATCTCCCATGGGATTTTGTTGCAGCAAAGGGGTTGTAAAGGTACAATTTTATTCCCTAAATAGCTTCCTTTACCTTAGTGCAGTCCTCCTTCACTTACCTCATCCTAACATTTTGCTTTTAAATGTCCTTATTTCTTCTGAGAAATCCTCACTTCCTGTTCTTCTGTCTGTAACTCCACACAGTAATGCAAGGCTTTCTCCCTGGTGTGGAGTGTTGTGCTCGCCCCCTCCCTTGGACTACAGGAGAGTCAGGACGCCCACTAACACACAGCTCCTTTCACTATCTGCAACGTAGAGAGCGTATTGTCAAAAGGAGCATACTAACGGTCAGATTTTAGGACAACAGTCTGTCAACAGACAATCCCCAGCCAACAATCGGATCGTGTGTACGAGGCTTAAAGCGGAGGTTTTCGCCCAAATTCTTTTTTTAAAAGCCAGCAGCTACTGCAGCTGCTTACTTTTAAAATATGGACACTTAAGCCTTAACCCTACACACGATCGGATATCTGATGTAATCTAATCCGATTGATTTTTTCGTCGGATATCTGATGAAGCTGACTTTCATCAGTCTTGCCTGCACACCATCAGTCAAAAATCCGACTGTGCCAAAACACGGTGATGTACAACACTACGACAAGCCGAAAAAAATTAGGTTCAATGCTTCTGAGCATGCGTTGACTTACTTCTGAGCATGCGTGGATTTTTCTCCGATGGAGTTCCACACAGACGATCGGATTTTTCTATCGGTTTTTTATACATAGGAAAAATTTAAAACATGTTCTATTTTTTTTCACCAATGGAAAAAAGACCGATGGGGCCCACACACGATTGGTTTGTCCGATGAAAACAGTCCTGTTTTTATCAAACAAACCGATCGTGTGTACACGGCTTTACCTGTCCAGCGCGCCCGCGATGTCGGCAGCCGAGGACGAGAAATCGTTCATCCCTCGGCTGCACCCGCCGCCATCCTCAGTGAGGGAATCGGGCAGTGAAGCGTTGCCGCTTCACTGCCCGGTTCCCTACTGCGCATTCACAGTAGCGCAGGGCGCGCCATCACTGGTCCCGCTCTCTCCTGGGAACAGTGGCCCAGATTCTCGTAGGAGTTACGCCGGCGTATCTCCAGATGCGCCGTCATAACTCTGAGTGTGAGGCGTCGTATCTATGCGCCTGATTCTTAGAATCAGTTACGCATAGATTTGTCTTAGATCCGACCGGTGTAAGTCTTTTACGCCGTCGTATCTAAGTTGCATATTTACGCTGGCCGCTAGGTGGCGCTTCCGTCGATTTACGCGTCGAATATGGTAATGAGCTAGATACGCCGATTCTCAAAACGTACGTGCGCCCGGCGCATTTTTTTACGTCGTTTACGTAAGGCTTTTTTGGGCGTAAAGTTACCCCTGCTCTATGAGGCGTACCAATGTTAGGTATGGACGTCGGAACAGCGTCTAATTTTTCACGTTTTACGTCGTTTGCGTAAGTCGTCCGTGAATGGGGCTAGACGTAAGTTACGTTCACGTCGACTAGGCATTGAGCGGGCGCAATTTAATTTGAAAATTCTACGTGATACTGAGCATGCGCGCGCATGCGCCGTTCGATAAAAGCGTCATTTACGTGGGGTCACAAAACATTTACATACAACACGCCCCCTACCAGCCTAGTTTGAATTAGGCGGGCTTACGCCGTATCAGATACACTACGCCGCCGTAACTTAGAGCGAAAGATGTTTCTGAATACGGGACCTGCCGCTCTAAGTTACAGCGGCGTAGTGTATCTGAGATATGCTACGCCCGCCTAAAGATAGGCGTTTTTTTGAGAATCTGGGCCAGTGTGTTTCCCAGAAGACAGCAGGGGGTGCAGGTAGGGGTGTGACTGCTGCAGTAGTGTATTCCCGGAAGTAGGTTCAAATACCTGTCTTAGACAGGTATCTTCACCCCCCTGAAAGGTGCCAAATGTGACACCGGAGGGGGGAGGGTTCCGAAAAGCGGAAGTTCCATTTTTGGGTGGAGCTCCACTTTAATTGTGATATGCAGGGCACTCATGTGACAGACGTATTCCCCTTGTGCCGATGTGTCTGCAATAGCTGCGCCTTTATTTTCCACTTGACGAGATCCATAAATCGCTTACCCCTTGGAGAGAGCGTGAAACGCCAACCATGTGACAAGTTTAGGGGAACCAAGACTGTCTGGTCATTTATCCTCTGGCTGACTCCTGTATCATTCACAGACGCAAATCAATCATTCCTCTCCATGGGGATCATTGCTGATCAGATCTGTTTTCATTTGGCTGACGTGGAGGAATTTCAAGTTAAAACAAAGGAATGGGCAGCCTTGCTAGGGAGGGGTGTTCAGATAATTCTACGATAATTCTTGATGATAATGTTTAGATGCAAAACACCTTCTTTGATATTATCCCTTTCATGCCTTAGGCCCCGTACACACGATAGAATCCATCCGCAGATAAATCCCAGCAAATGGGTTTCTGCGGATAGATTCTATGGTGTGTACACGCCAGCGGATCTCTTTCCGCGGAGAAATCTCCTCTGGGATGGATTCCAGCAGATCGAATATTTGTTGTGCTGCACAACAAATCCATCTGCTGGAATCCATTCCAACGGATGGATCCGCTCGTCTGTACAGACTTACCGGATCCATCCGTCCAAAGGGATTCCCCGCACGCGTCGTAATGATTTGACGCATGCGTGGAATTCCTTATATGACAGCGTCGCGCCCGTCGCCGCGTCATAATCGCGGCGACGGCGCGACACGTCATCGCCAGAGGATTTCCGCGCGGATTTCAATGGGATGGTGTGTACACTCCATCCCATCGAAATCAGCGGATATCTTTGAGAGGATTTATCCGTGGAAACGGTCCGCTGGACCGTATTCGCGGATAAATCCTCCCGTGTGTATGGGGCCTAAGCCTTTTTATGACATAATGGGCCAGATTCACATAGAGATACGACGGTGTATCTCCTGATACACCGTCGTATCTCAGAGTTGCGTCGGCCGTATCTATGCGACTGATTCATAGAATCAGTTACGCATAGATATGCCTAAGATCCGACAGGTGTAACTGTGTTACACCGTCGGATCTTAACTGCAATTTTAAAATGGCCGCTGGGGGCGTTCTCGCTGATTTACACAGAGAATATGTAAATCAGCGAGATACGCCAATTCACGAATGTACGCAGGCCCGAAGCAGTCACTTTACGCCTTTTACGTAAGGGTTTTCCCGGCGTATAGTTACCCCTGCTTCTATGAGGCGCAGCCAATGTTAAGTATGGCCGTCGTTTCCGCGACAAAATTTGAATTTTTTACGTCGTTTTCCTAAGTCGTTCGCGAATAGGGATTTGCAGAAATGACGCTCACGTCGGCTTCATTGACGTTTTCCGACGTGAGTTGGAGCATGCGCACTGGGCTATTTTTACGGCCGGCGCATGCGCAGTTCGATCGGCACGGGGGCGCGCTTAATTTAAATACAAGCCGCCCCCTTTGAATTACGCGGCCTTACGCCGGGCCATTTACACTACGCCGCCGCAAATTACGGAGCAAGTGCTTTGAGAATACGGCACTTGCTCCAGTAAGTTGCGGCGGCGTAGTGTAAATGGCTTACGCTACGCCGCCGTGGATTCTATGTGAATCTGGCCCTTGGTGTTTACAAGTTAAAATCCATATTTTTTGCTAGAAAATTACTTAGAACCCACAAACATTATATATATTTTTTTTAGCAGAGAATCTAGAGATTAAAATGGCGATTGTTGCAATATTTTATGTCTCATGATATTGTTTCAAACGCAACTTTTTGGGAAAAATTAAATTTCATGAATTTAAAAAAAATGAAAAAGTAAAGTTAGCCCAATTTTTTTGCATAATGTGAAAGATGATGTTACGCCGAGTAAATAGATACCAAGCATGTCACGCTTTATAATTGCACGCACTCGTGGAATGGCGTCAAACTACGGTAACGAAAAATCTCCATAGGCGATGCTTTAAACTTTTTTTTTACGGTTACCAGGTTAGAGTTACAGAGGAGGTCTAGTGCTAGAATTATTGCTCTCGCTCTGACGATCGCGGCAATATCTCACATGTGTGATTTGAACACCGTTTTCATATGCGGGCGCGACTTCCGTATGCGTTTTAATTGTTGTGCAAGCTCGCGGGGAGGAGGGGCGCTTTAAATTGTTTTCTTTTTTTTCCTATTTATTCTATTTATTTTTATAATATTATATTTTTCTTTTTTTTTTTTACATTTTGATCACTTTTATTGCTGTCACAAGGAATGTAAATATCCCTTGTGACAGTAATAGGTGGTGACAGGTACTCTTTATGGAGAGATCGGGGGTCTAAAAGACCCCCAATCCCTCCGAAAACGGCGATTCTGAATACTGTGTACTTTTTTAAAGTGGAGGTTCACCCGAAAAGTTCATTTTTAACATTAGATTGAGGCTCATTTTGTCTAGGGGAATCGGCTAGTTTTTTTAAAATCTAAGCAGTACTTACCGTTTTAGAGAGCGATCTTCTCCGCCGCTTCCGGGTATGGGCTGCGGGACTGGGCGTTCCTATTTAATTGACAGGCTTCTGACAGGCTTCCGACGGTCGCATACATCGCATCACGATTTTCCAAGAGTAGCCGAACGTCGGTGCGCAGGCGCCGTATAGAGCCGCACCGACGTTCGGCTTCTTTCGGCTACTCGTGACGCGATGTATGCGACCGTCGGAAGCCTGTTGGAAGCCTGTCAATCAAATAGGAACGCCCAGACCCGAAGACCATACCCTGAAGCGGCGGAGAAGATCGCTCTCTAAAACGGTAAGTACTGCTTAGATTTAAAAAAAACTACCCGATTCCCCTAGACAAAATGAGCATTAATCTAAGGTTAAATTTTTTTTTTCGGGTGGCGCTTTAAATCCGGCGCCATTGGCAGCCGAGAAACCCGGAAGTGACGTCATGACGTCGCTTTCGTGTTTCCATTGCGGAGACTGAATCAAAGCCGTTTACAGCTTAGTTTCAGTCTCCGCCTGGACACAGAAGGCGCGGGATGGAGGATCGGGTCTCCCGGTGGGGCGGGAGGCCCGGTCAGATCGGCGAGAGGCGGCGGGAGGGGGGGGATGTCCCCTCCCGCTCCTCTGGCATAACAACCGAGCGGCTTTTAGGCGCATCGGTTGTTATGTCTGGATAGCCAATCGTCCGTTCTAAACAACGGTACTGGAATGATGCCTGCAACTGCAGGCATCATTCCGGTATAACCCTCGAAAGCCGAGGACGCATACTGGAGCCGTCGGTAGCGGTAGCGGTGGAGACGATTGGGTCCTCTTCCCTCACATAGCATTGAATGGCGGAAGCGACGTCACTTCTGCCCAATGCTCTTTTTAACCACTTAAGACCCGGACCATTATGCAGGTAAAGACCTGGCCCCTTTTTGCGATTCGGCACTGCGTCGTTTTAACTGACAATTGCGCGGTCGTGCGACGTGGCTCCCAAACAAAATTGGCGTCCTTTTTTTCCCACAAATAGAGCTTTCTTTTGGTGGTATTTGATCACCTCTGCAGTTTTAATTTTTTTGCGCTATAAACAAAAATAGAGCGACAATTTTGAAAAAAAATCATTAATATTTTTTACTTTTTGCTATAATAAATATCCCCCAAAAATGTATAAAACAACTTTTTTTTCCCCTCAGTTTAGGCCGATACGTATCCTTCTACATATTTTTGGTAAAAAAAATCGCAATAACCGTTTATCGATTGGTTTGCGCAAAATTTATAGCGTTTACAAAGTAGGGGATAGTTTTATTCCATTTTTATTAATATTTTTTTTTTACTACTAATGGCGGCGATTTTTTTGTGACTGCGACATTATGGCGGACACATCGGACAATTTTGACACATTTTTGGGACCATTGTCATTTTCACAGCAAAAAGTGCTATAAAAATACACTGTTTACTGTGAAAATGACAATTGCAGTTTAGGAGTTAACCACTAGGGGGAACTGTAGGGGTTAAGTGTGACCTCATATGTGTTTCTAACTGTAGGGGGGGGCGGGGCTGGACGTGTGACGTCATTGATCGTCTTTCCCTATATCAGGTTTCACCCCAAATCTCACATTAAAGAGGTCCTATCATGTAAACCTTGTAATAGGAATAAAAGTGACCCAATTTATTTTTAAAGTGTAAAAAAAAAAGTAAAATAAAAGAATCATTTTTTTTTTAAAGCGCCCCGTCCCGCAGTGCTCGCGCGCAGAAGACTTTGAATGGATGTAGGGAAGAGAAGACTGCTAAAAAACTGCTATAACTTATGCAGGAGAATTTGCTTCATCTCTGTGTATCACCTAAAGCCAGTTACTTCTCTGTGTATATATAAAGCCTGGTACACACGATCGGATTTTCCGCAGGTAAAGCGTAGGACTTTTGTCCGAAGGGCGTTGCCCGTGAACTTGTCTTGCATACAAACGGCAAAGAATTGTCGGCCAACAAACACAAAACTACGTGTTTTTTTCAGCTCTTTACCGCCACCCTTTGGACAACTACTGCTAATGTTTTGTTATGGTGAGCATTGCTTCTGAGCATGCGTGTTTGTACTTTGGAGTTTTGTCCAAAGAACTTGTGTATACACGATCGGAAAATCCGACAACACACATTTGTTGTCAGAAAATTTTAAAGCATGCTATCCAACCTTTGTTGGCGGAAAATCAGACAACAATTGTCCGATGGAGCGTACAAACGGTCGGATTTTCCGACAACAGCCTGTCATCACACAATTCCCATTGGATAATCTGATCCTGTGCGCAGGCCTTAAGGGCCAGATTCAGGTACATCGGCGTATCTTTGTGCCGGCGTAGCGCATCTCATATGCGCTATGCCGACGTAACATTGAGAGGCAAGCTGAGTATTCACAAAGCACTTGCTCCCATATTTACGCCAGCGTAACTTAAATAGGCCGGCTTAAGCCCGCCTAATTGAAAGTAGGCAGGTAGTGGGCGTGTTGTATTAAAATGAGTCGTGACCCCATGTAAATGAATGGCCGAACGAACGGCGCTTGCGCGCGCATGCTCAGAATCACGTCGCATATACTCCCTAAGATACGACGGCTCAATGGCCCAGATTCAGCATAGCTTGCGCTATATTTGCGGGGGAGCAGGGCAACGATTTTGCCCTGCGCCCCCGCAAATATTTTGCGCTGCCCTCGATTCATGGAGCAGTAGCTCCGTGAACTGCGAGGGCGCGCCGGCAAATTTGCCCGGCGTAAGCGCGCACAAGTTAAATGATCCCGCAGGGGGCGGGAATCATTTAAATTAGGCGCGCCGAGCGTACAGCGCATGCTCCGTCGGGAAACTTTACCGACGTGCATTGCGGCAAATGACGTCGCAAGGACGTCATTTGCTTCAAAGTGAACGTGAATGGCGTCCAGCGCCATTCACGAAGCACTTACGCAAACGCCGTGAAATTCAAATTTCACGGCGCGGGAAGGCCGGCTATACTTTAGCATTGGCTGCCCCTGCTATTAGAAAGGGAAGCCTTGCGCTAAAGTTGCCGTACGGAAACTCCGTACCTGGCTTGCACGGGGGCCCGCGCAAGCTTGTGAATCAGTGGTTGTATGCAATTTGCATACTACACGCTGATACACAATGGGAGCGCCCCCTAGCGGCCCCCGCAAGAATGCAGCCTAAAATCTGCGAGGCATAAGAGCCTTATGCCGCGCAGATTTTAGGCTGCAGCCGGTGTAACGAGGTTCCTGATTCAGGAGCACTCGTTACACCGGAGCAAGTAAGCAATTGCGCCGTGTAACTTATGGTTACACGGGCGCAATTGCTTCTAGAATCTGGGCCAGTGCTTTCGACGCCCAGCCCCATTCACGTACGACTTACGCAAACAACGTAAAATCCGACGGCAGTTCCGACGTCCATACCCTACACGACTTAGACCAACTATTTGGTGGATTATCTTTACGCTGGACGTACGCCTTACGTAAATGGCCTAGCTTACTGCGACGGGCGCAAGTACGTTCGCGAATCGGCGTACCTAGGTCATTTGCATATTTAACGCGTAAATCAATGGAAGCGCCCCTAGCACCCAGCGTAAATATGCACCCAAGATACGACGGCGTAGGAGACTTACGTCGGACGTATCTTGCTACAATTCAGGCGTATCTGATTTAGAGAATCAGCGCATAGATACGACGGCGCACATTTGGACTTACGACGGCGTATCAGTAGATACGTCGGCGTAAGTCTTTCTGAATCCGGGCCTAAGAGTTTACAACCATTTTAAGTTTGGCTAACTTCTGTCCTGAGTGGAGTTATCCTTTAAATGAGGAGGAAGGCAGTGTAAATATTAGGACATGGAGATGTATAGTATATGTTACACCAGAGCACAATATTTGGTTGTTTATGTCTTTTAGGCGACTTTCTAACATACCTGAAGGTAATATTCCAAAGTGGAGCGTCTGCTGTTGCAAACACACATTTCTGTCCTCCCACCCACACAGCAATCTTGGTACAGAATCTTCTCATCTCCCCAATTATTCCTGCCCACGGCCTACAGATTCCCGCCTTTATTCTGAGGAAACATCTGTCCTATGCACCTCCACATTCATGCATTATATAATATTGTCTTGAGGCAATTAAACATGAAAAAATAAGTCCTTCGGTTGTTTTTGCTCGAGAACACCAAATGTGCAGCTTATAGCAACTCCTGTGGGCTAATTGATAGAAATCTGATGTGCAGAATTGGATATACGTTTAGTATATACTGTGTTGAGTTTACCCTAAAGGCTTCTTCATTAGAGGAGTTTTTTTTAATTATGCACTTTTGCTGCTTTTCCATTGCTGGATTAGTGAGACATCAATTGTAAGGATCTCACGCATTAAAGTGAATTTTTAACTAAAAAAAGAAAATACATAAGCATTACGTCTCTGCAGTACACACTGGTCTTACGGAGGCGCAGCGTACCGTTTTTACGCTACGCCTCCGTAAATTACGTGCGCTACGCTTCATTCACGAAGCAGTAGCTCCGTAATTTGCGCGGGCGCTCCGTAAAAATGGCCGGCGTAAGCGCGCGTAATTTAAATGATCCCGTAGGGGGCGTGGATCGTTTAAATTAGGCGCGTTCCCGCGCCAAACGTAGTGCGCATGCTCCGTCGGGAAACTTTCCCGACGTGCATTGCGGTAAATGACGTCGCAAGGACGTCATTTGTTTCAACGTGAACGTAAATGGCGTCCATCGCCATTCACGATTCACTTACGAAAAAATCGCGACGCGGGAACGACGGGTATACTTAGCATTGGCTGCTCCTGCTAATAGCATGAGCAGCCTTACACAGAAACCGACGAACGCAAACGACGTAAAATGCGAACACCGGGCACGCATACGGTTGTGAATCAGCGTGAGTATGCAATTTGCATACTCTACGCTGACCACTACGGGAACGCCGCCTAGCGGCCATTGTAAGAATGCAGCCTACGATACGACGGCATCAGAGCCTTAGTCGGCGTATCAAGCTTTCTAAATACAGAAAAGTCGTTACGCCGGCGCAACTAAGCAATTACGCTGCGTATCTATGGATACGCAGACGCAATTGCTTTCTGAATCCACCCCACTGTCCTGTGTTGTTGATGGAAGTACAGAAAAATATCCGATGATCTGTCAGCAGTGGGGGGGCGCAAACAAACTGAAAAATACTGAAGAAAAACCTGATCATATGCAGCCACTTGTGCCCATCATATGCAGCCACTTGTGGCCCATTAAATGCAGCCACTGTGCCCCTTCAAATGCAGCCACTTGTGCCCCATCATATGTAGCCACTTGTGCCCCATCATATGGAGTGACTTGTGCCCCATCATATGCAGCCACTTGTGCCCCATCAAATGCAGCCCCTTCATATGCAGCCACTTGTACCCCATCATATGTAGCCACTTGTGGCCCATCAAATGCAGCCACGTGTGCCCCATCAAATGCAGCCACTTGTGCCCCATCAAATGCAGCCAATTGTGCCCCATCATATGCAGTCACTTGTGCCCCTTCAAATGCAGCCACTGTGCCCCCATCATATGCAGCCACTTGTGCCCCATCAAATGCAGCCACTGTGCCCCATCATATGCAGCCACTTGTGCCCCATCATATGTAGCCACTTGTGCCCCATCAAATGCAGCCCCTTCATATGCTGCCACTTATGCCCATCATATGCAGCCACTTGTGCCCCATCATATGCAGTCACTTGTGTCCCATCAAATGCAGCCACTGTGCCCCATCATATGCAGCCACTTGTGCCCCATCATATGTAGCCACTTGTGCCCCATCAAATGCAGCCCCTTCATATGCAGCCACTTGTGCCCCATCATACGCAGTCACTTGTGCCCCATCATATGCAGCCACTTGTGCCCCATCATATGCAGTCACTTGTGCCCTCTCAAATGCAGCCACTTGTGCCCCATCATATGTAGCCACTTGTGCCCCATCAAATGCAGCCCCTTCATATGCAGCCACTTGTGCCCCATCATACGCAGTCACTTGTGCCCCATCATATGCAGCCACTTGTGCCCCATCATATGCAGTCACTTGTGCCCTATCAAATGCAGCCACTTGTGCCCCATCATATGCAGTCACTTGTGCCCCTTCAAATGCAGCCACTGTGCCCCATCATATGCAGCCACTTGTGCCCCATCATATGCAGCCACTTGTGCCCCATCAAATGCAGCCCCTTCATATGCAGCCACTTGTGCCCCATCATATGTAGCCACTTGCGCCCCATCAAATGCAGCCATTTGTGCCCCATCATATGCAGTCACTTGTGCCCCTTCAAATGCAGCCACTGTGCCCCATCATATGAAGCCACTTGTGCCCCATCATATGCAGTCACTTGTGCCCCTTCAAATGCAGCCACTGTGCCCCATCATATGCAGCCACTTGTGCCCCATCAAATGCAGCCACTGTTCCCCTTCATATGCAGCCACTTGTGCCCCATCATGTGTAGCCACGTGTGCCCTATCAAATGCAGCCACTGTGCCCCTTTATATGCAGCTACTTGTGCCCAGGGCTGGCGCTAGCGCAAGGCAATATGGGCACTTGCCTTACGCGCCAGGGAACAGGGCGGAAAATTTACTGTGTCTCTCTCGTCTCTGTGAGTCCCAGGATTACACACAGCAGGCATCTCCCGCTGTGTGTATTGGAGCTTAGTGTGTTAACTTTGGCCGCGCTGTGAGAAAAGTCCCGCCCTCCTCCTAGATCAGCTTGTGTGATAGGCAGAACAATGCGTCTATCACAACAGCTGATCTAGGAGGAGGGCGGGACTATTCTCACAGCGCGACCAAAGTTTTCACACTAAGCTCCGATACACACAGCGGGAGATGCCTGCTGTGTGTGAAGTGTAGAGGAGGAGGGAGGGAGGCGAGCGCTGCAGCCACACTGGCAGTGTGTGTGATAAGTTCTCTCTCATGTCATGTAAGGTTCCCCTGTCGGCTCCTCCTCTCTTCTCGTCCATCCCCATTTGCTTGTGACATCATCTGGGATGGACGAGAAGGGAGGCCGCCGGGCAGCGTGACATGAGAGAGAACTTATCACAGATGCTTCCTGCATACTGACTGCCAGGTAAACGCTGTGCCCCAATGTGCTCCAATATGCCCCGATGTGCTCCAATATGCCCCGATGTGTGCCAATATGCCCTGATGTGTGCCAATATGCCCTAATGTGCGCCAAGTGCCCCGTGCCCTGATGTGCCATGTGTCCTGATGTCCCGTGCCCTGATGTCCTGTGCCCCAGTCTGCTGTGCCTCAATGTCGTGTGTCCTGATGTGCTGTGCCCTGATGCACTGTGACCTTTACCCTGGTGTAGCCTGGTGTGCTGTACCCTGATGTGCTATGCCCTGATGTTCACTGTGCCCTGATGTGCTGTGCCCTGTGCCCTGATGTGCACTGTACCCTGATGTGTTGTGTCATGTGTGTGCGTGTGCGCCAGGGGGGCAAAATGCACCTTCGCCTGAATTGGCAAAAATCCTTGCACCGGCCCTGCTTGTGCCCATCATATGCAGCCACTTGTGCCCCATCAATTGCAACCATTGTACCCCATCAATTGTAACCACTGTGCCCCATCAAATGCAGCCTCTTGTGCCCATCATATGCAGCCACATGTGCCCATCAAATGCAGCCACTTGTGCCCATCATATGCAGCCTCTTGTGCCCATCATATGCAGCCACATGTGCCCATCAAATGCAGCCACATGTGCCCCATCAAATGCAGCCACTTGTGCCCAATCAAATGCAGCCACGGTGCCCATCATATGCAACCACTTGTGCCTACAAATGCAGCCACTTATGCCCATCAAATGTGCCCTGCGCCTGCCTGCTTTCTGCCCGGGACTTACCCCATCTTGGTGGCGGGTCAGGCATCAGGCAACGGCGGCGAGCTGTGGGATGGCTCCTGTGTCCTCCATGCGTCTCTCCTTGCGTTCTACTAGGCATCCAATCGCGCGCCTGTGCCTTCAGCCAATCAGGTGATGGGTATTAGACCCACGCTTCCTGATTGGAAGTGAGGCTGTTCAGTGCTAGAAAAGCAAATATTTATTTGCTTTTCTAACACATCTGAGTGGACTCAGAGTGCAATGCTCTGCGCCTTGAGTACACCTTTTCTGAAGTTATATTAGAGCCTATGGCTCTAAGCAGGTGCTTAAAAAAAATACCCCACCGCTGTAATTCAGGAGCCCAGCGTCCAAAAAGAGGCCGGACGTCTGAATAGGGGGTGGCAGTGGTGGCCGTGGATAGATTCATGCTATGCATCTATCCATTAGTCATATAGGGGGATGGTGTGACAGAGGGGGTGGCATACATGTGCCCTTAATAGACGTGTCGCCCCTCTCTGCCAGAGATCCAATGAGCTCCTCACCTTCTACTGTGGGCTGACAACACAGGGCCTTTGCGGTACTTAAATCCCAGGCAGTGTTGTCAGCCTCGCCTGGGACAAAAAACATCTGTTTTTCAGATTTTGGTGTTTACTAGATTAAACAGTTATTTTTGCTAGAAAATTACTTAAAACCCCCAAACATTATATATATTTTTTTCTAACACCCTGGAGAATAAAATGGCGGTCATTGCAATACTTTTTGTCACACTGTATTTGCGCAGCGGTCTTACAAGCGCATTTTTTTTGGAACAAATTCACTTTTTTTAATAAAAAAATAAGACAACACTAAAGCTAGCCCTATTTTTTTTTTATATTGTGAAAGATAATGTTACGCCGAGTAAAATGATGCCCAACATGTCACGCTTCAAAATTGCGCCCGCTCGTGGAATGGCGTCAAACTTTTACCCGTAAAAATCTCCATAGGCGACGTTTAAAAAATTCTATAGGTTGCATCTTTTGAGTTACAGAGGAGGTCTAGGGTTAGAATTATTGCTCTCGCTCTAACGATCGCTGTTATACCTCACTTGTGTGGTTTGAACACCGTTTTCAAATTTGGGCGCTACTCACGTATGCGTTCGCTTCTTCGCGCGAGCTCGTCAGGACGGCACGCTTAAAAAAATATTTTTTGGGTTTTCTTATTTATTTTTATTTATTTTATTAATTTTTCCACAAAAAAAAAAAAAATTGGTCACTTTTATTCCTATTACAAGGAATCTAAGCATCCCTTGTAATAGAAAAAAAGCATGACAGGTCCTCTTAAATATGAGATCTGGGGTCAAAAAGACCTCACATCTCATATTTAGACTACAATGCAAAAAAAATTAAAAATTGTCATTTGAAAAAATGAGAACAAGAAAATGTCCCTTTAACCACTTAAGCCCCGGACCAATATGCTGCTAAATGCCCAAAGGCGTTTTTACAATTCGGCACTGCGTCGCTTTAACTGACAATTGCGCGGTCGTGCGATGTGGCTCCCAAACAAAATTGACGTCCTTTTTTCCCCACAAATAGAGCTTTCTTTTGGTGGTATTTGATCACCTCTGCGGTTTTATTATTTTTTGCGCTATAAACAAAACTAGAGCGAAAATTTTGAAAAAAAATGCAATATTTTTTACTTTTTGCTATAATAAATATCCCCCAAAATCATATATAATTTTTTTTTTACTCAGTTTAGGCCGATACGTATTCTTCTACCTATTTTTGGTAAAAAAAAATCGCAATAAGCGTTTATCGATTGGTTTGCGCAAAATTTATAGCGTCTACAAAATAGGGGATAGTTTTATTATTTTTTTTTTTTTTTACAACTAATGGCGGCGATCAGCGATTTTTTTCGTGACTGCGGCATTATGGTGGACACTTCGAACAACTTTGACACATTTTTGGGACCATTGTCATTTTCACAGCAAAAAATGCATTTAAATTGCATTGTTTATTTGTGAAAATGACAGTTGCAGTTTGGGAGTTAACCACAGGGGGCACTGTAGGAGTTTGGGTTCACCTAGTGTGTGTTTACAACTGTAGGGGGGTGTGGCTGTAGGACTGACGTCATCGATCGAGTCTCCCTATAAAAGGGATCACTCGATCGATGCAGCCGCCACAGTGAAGCACGGGGAAGCTGTGTTTACATACGGCTCTCCCCGTTCTTCAGCTCCGGGGAGCGATCGCGATGGAGCGGCTATAAACGAATAGCCGCGCCGTCGTCCCGGATCGCTCCCCGCGGGAATCCGACCGCCGCATGTAGCGGGGGGGGGTCCCGATCGGACCGCCGACCCGCGGAAAGGCAAGGACGTACCTGTACGCCCATTTGCCTGTACGTGCCATTCTGTGGACGTACATATACATGCGGCGGTCGGCAAGTGGTTAAGAAGCAGCATGGGCGGAAGTGACGTTTTGACGTCGCTTCCGCCCTGCTATGCTATGGAGATGGGTGGGGGCTCGCCCCCTCGCTTGGACTACGGGAGAGTCAGGACGCTCTCTACGTTGCAGATAGAGTAAGGAGCTGTGTGTTTGTGTGTGTCCTGACTCTCCTGTAGTCCAAGGGAGGGGGCGAGCACGACACTCCATACCAGGGAGAAAGCCTCGCATTACTGTGTGGAGTTACAGAAGCTCCTGACTGAGTGAAATGCATTAGTGTTTTTGCTAGGGATACCTATTAGTAAGCCCCTGACTGAGTAAACACGTCAGTAGTTTTGCATACCCTGATGACTAAGGCCCCGTACAGACGAGCAGACAGTCCACTGAAAACGGTCCGTCGGAGATTTCTGTTTGATGGTTGTACACACCATCAAACAGAAATCCGCCCGGACAGGATACGCGGTGACGTGCCGCGCCCATGACGCGGCGACGTGCGCGACCCTGGAAGGTCAATGCTTCCACGCATGCGTCGAATCACTTCGCCGCATGCGAGGGCTTTCGGCCGAGCGGACATGTCCGGTGAGTCTGTACAGACGACCGAACATGTCCGACGGACAGGCTTCCAGCGGACATGTTTCTTATAGGGTGACCACATTTCCAAAATGCCATTTAGGGACACACCCCCTCTCTCACCTTCCCCCCAAAAAGTTGAGGGGGCGGGGGAAAATGTAGTCTCGGGGTTGATGAAGAATTTGGCGGCGGCTTATTTGTTAGGTTAATGTGCCACTTGCCACCAGATGCAGTGCCGCTTGCCACCCATAGCCTGCCACCAGATGCAGTGCTGCTGTCACTCCCTCTGCATGAGCCCCGTGCATTGAAGGAAAGGAGTGGGGTCACTTTCTGGAGAGTGAAGATCACACCAGTCCCTGTTGCTTGCTGCTGGGTGCCGGAGAAGAAGGAGGTGCCGAGGTGGGTGGGGAAAGCAATGCTGCACTAGGCGCAGGCCTCACTCCCGGCCTCACTGTCTGAGATTAAGTTGTCACTAAATTGGTGGTTGCAAGACGCCAGGCAGTGCTGGCCCTAACAACCAGTTCCAGAAATGTAGTTATTAGTTAGTAGGGGTGGCTGTGTCCTCTATTTCATTCCGGGACACTGTATTGTCCCGGAATGAAGGTGCCCGGGACCCAGGACAGACATGTCAATTCCGGGACAGTCCCGGGCAATCCGGGACACATGGGCACCCTAGTTTCTTAGCATGCTAAGAAACATTTGTCCGCTGGAAACCTGTCCGATCCGCCGGACAATTGTCCGGTCGGCCGTACACACGACCGAACATGTCTGCTGAAACTGGTCCGCAGACCAGTTTCAGCGGACATGTTCGGTCGTGTGTACAGGGCCTAAGTGTGTGTTGGAAGATGGAATAAAAGTGTTCTGAGTCTCTTTATTGGTGAGTGGATTGACTGTGTGAGCAGCCGGTGACTACAGAACATGCTCCTGGTGTCAGTGGTAGTCCGGGGATTTTGTGCCTGAGTGGAATAATTACTCTGTTCCAATAGAGATTTATGCTGGATGATTACTCCACTTTTATTACAAAAACAAAATACAATAAATATAATCATTACACACCCCGTTCTTTTAATCTGATGTTATTAACCGCTTGTGGACCACCCACCATAGATATACTGCAACAGGGCTGCCGCTCTGTGCCAGATCACGTACCTAGTAAGTGAGCTAAAACCTACGGGTCTGGGGCACGCACCGCTGGCGATCTGCTTCCGCTGTGATTGGGCACAGTGGGAGGCGATCAGCAGGTAAAGCGGACGTGATGTGCCCTGCCCGCTGGTGCACTGCATCATTGCATGCGATTGACAGCAGCGCGAGCCAGTGGCTGCCCTGCTATCAATCTAGCTAATCAACAGCCAGACTCCGAGGAGAAGAGGACGCCGGGGGACGCGCACAGCAGATTCGGGGCTCAGGTAAGTAAAACGGGGGGCTGGGGGGGCCGTCATTGCCAGGTTTTTTTTCACCTTAATGCATAGGATGCATTAAGATGAAAAAAACTAACCTCTACAACCCCTTTAAAGCGCAGTTCCACCCAAAAGTGGAACTTCCGCTTAATCCACTCCTTGCCTCCTTACATGCCACATTTGGCATGTCATTTTTTTTAGGGGGGGGGGGAGTGGGGGCTTCAGGAGGAGTGGGACTTCCTTTCCCACTTCCTCCTTCCGCCCAGGGACCGCTTAGGCGATACGTCATATGGCCTACAGCGGCCCCTCCTTGTAGGCGATCACCTGGGATCGCCTGACCAATCACAGTGCTTAGCGCCGCTCGCGCAGTGAGTGCCCGGCCGTGAAGCTGAAAGCTGTCACGGCCGGGTGCCCACGCTAAGAATGAAGACGCTGGCCAGAGAGTGGGGGAGAGGAGAGGAGCGGAGCTCTGGCCGGCACGTCGCTGGAACGTGGAGCAGGTGAATGTCTGTTTATTAAAAGCCAGCAGCTACACTTTTTGTAGCTGCTGACTTGTAATAAACATTAACTGCTTGCCGACCTGCCGCCGTCATTCTACGGCGGCAGGTTGGCTCTCCTGCGCGAGAGCCCGTAGCTCTACGTCGGCTCTCTCGCAGGCTACCAGGGGCGCGAGCGCGCCCCCAACTCCCGTGCGCGTGCCCGGCGGGCGCGATCGCCGACGGGCACACGCGATCGCTCGTTACAGAGCGGGGACCGGGAGCTGGGTGTGTAAACACACAGCTCCCTGTCCTGTCAGGGGGGGGAAATGCTGATCCTCTGTTCATACAACGTATGAACAGAGGATCAGTGATTTCCCCTAGTGAGGCCACCCCCCCACAGTAAGAACACACCCAGGGACATACTTAACCCCTTCCCCGCCCCCTAGTGTTAACCCCTTCAATGCCAGTGACATTTTTATAGTAATCCAATTCCTTTTTTATAGCACTGATCGCTATAAAAATGCCAATGGTCCCAAAAATGTGTCAAAAGTGTCCGAAGTGTCCGCCATAATGTCGCAGTAGTGAAAAAAATTGCTGATCGCCGCCATTACTAGTAAAAAAAAAATATTAATAAAAATGCCATAAAACTACCCCCTATTTTGTAAATGCTATAACTTGTGCGCAAACCAATCAATAAACGCTTATTGCAATTTTTTTAACGAAAAATATGTAGAAGAATACGTATCGGCCTAAACTGAGGGAAAAAAAACGTTTTTTTTATATATTTTTGGGGGATATTTATTACAGCAAAAAGTAAAAAATATTAATTTTTTTCAAAATTGTCGCTCTATTTTTGTTTATAGCGCAAAAACTAAAAACCGCAGAGGTGATCAAATACCACCAAAAGAAAGCTCTATTTGTGGGAAAAAAAGGACACCAATTTTGATTGGGAGCCACGTCGCACGACCGCGCAATTGTCAGTTAAATCGACGCAGTGCCGAATCGCAAAAAGTACTCTGGTCTTTGACCAGCAATATGGTCTGGGGGTTAAGTGGTTAAAAAAGCCTGGAACTCCCCTTTAAGATCAGCAACAAGGAAGAAAATACTAAAACTGAACAACTGCACACCATCAAGAGCCAAAATAAAATAGAATAAATCACACAGTGAGCATAACAAGCATGCTTTACTGTATATACAGACTGATTTTACTGTTGTGGGTTTAGTAACACTTTAAGTATACTGTTGCTGTATATTGTAAAGTCACACGGACTTGTAGACTTATTGAAATGTCCACTTTAAGGCCATTACACGGATGGTTTTTTAGACATGGAAACTGATGTAAATGCTCAATGTGCAATTTAAAGTGCTGCGGACTCTACTAATGACATTAATCGGATACAATGCCTAAATAGTAACTTTCTAACATGTTCCCTCCATCGTATATATTCCCTCCTTCATAGACTTCATGTAAAGGTTGTGGGGAAGATAAATGGTCTGCAGGAATCCCAGATTTTCCCATCACATCAGAGACTTGTCACTATAATTGTGTCTGTCACAACAGGAAAAGTGGATGGAAAGCCAGCTGGACCCTCTTCTGTAAATAGGGCCAGTTTCTTATTAACGTTAATTGATAGTGACGGAAGCTGTCCTCACCCCTAGCCCTCCTCTGGAAAGATGTTTATATTAAAAACCTCTGTGCTTTGTTTCCATATACTCCTCCAGGACGGCATATATGTACTCACTAATACAGTGGATTATCTTAGACAATAAAATTATAGATTGTTCAATATTGGCCACGGAGTTATGATTGAACTGGGAAGCAATACTGTATATGGAGAAAAGTTTAAGGCCAATGAATGCCGACCCGGGCAGCCAATGGCTGATTATGGATAGATTGTTTAACATTGGCCATGTAGTTATGATTGGTTTGGGAAGCAATACTTATATGGCCAATGAGGCCAATGAACATCTACCCGGGCAGCCAATGGCTTAGGCCCCGTACACACGGCCGAGAAACTCGACGAGCAAAACACATCGTTTTGCTCGTCGAGTTCCTTGTGAAGCCGCCGAGGATCTCGGCGAGCCAAATTTCCCCGTTGACTAACGAGGAAATAGAGAACATGTTCTCTATTTGGCCCGACGAGATCCTCGTCGGTTTCCTAGGCCGAAAGTGTACACACGGCCGGGTTTCTCGGCAGAATACAGCTCCGATCGAGTTTCTGGCTGAATTCTGCCGAGAAACTCGGTTGTGTGTACGGGGCCTGACTATGGATAGATTGTTCAATATTAGCCCTGTAGTTATGATTGGCCTGGGAAGCAATACTGTATATAGAGAAAGATGAGGCCAATGAATGCCTACCCAGGCAACCAATGGCTGATTATGGATAGATTGTTCAACATTTCCCACTTAATTATGATTGGATTGACACGCAATACTGTATATGGAGAAACATGAGGCCAATGAACATCTACCCGGGCAGCCAATGGCTGACTATGGATAGATTGTTCAATATTAGCCCTGTAGTTATGATTGGTCTGGGAAGCAATACTGTATATAGAGAAAGATGAGGCCAATGAATGCCTACCCAGGCAACCAATGGCTGACTATGGATAGATTGTTCAACATTTGCCACTTAATTATGATTGGATTGACAAGCAATACTGTATATGGAGAAAGATGAGGCCAATGAACATCTACCTGGGCAGCCATTGGCTGAAATGGATAGATTGTTCAACACTGGCCACTTAATTATGATAGGACTGGGAAGCAATACTATATATGTAGAAAGCTGAGGGCAATGAACATCTACCCGGGCAGCCAATGGCTGACTTTGGATAGATTGTTCAATATTAGCCATGTAGTTATGATTGGTCTGGGAAGCAATACTTTATATAGAGAAAGCTGAGGCCAATTAACATCTACCTGGGCTGCCATTGGCTGACTATGGATAGATTGTTCAATATTGGCCACTTAATTATGATTGGATTAAGAAATAAATCTGTATATGGAGTAAGGTGAGGCCATCGAGCACCTACCTGGGCAGCCATTGGCTGACTATGAATAGATTGTTCAACATTGGCCACTTAATTTTGATTGAATTGGCAAGCAATACTGTATCTGGAGAAAGATGAGGCCAATGAACATCTACCTGGGCAGCCATTGGCTGTCTATGGGATGATTAGTCAACACTGGCCACTTAATTATGATTGGACTTGAAAGCAATACTGTATATGGAGAAGGCTGAGGCCAATGAACGTCTACCTGGGCAGCCATTGCCCTAACCAATGTTTTTATGTACTGTGTGCGGTGCTTTCACTAAGGGATGTGAGGGATTTTCTTTCCCTTTCCCTCACACCCCTGCTGTTAGGATGGAGCTATGCATTGTTTACATATGCAGAGCTCTGATCAGCAGGTGCCAGTGGGCACCCATTGGCCGGCACCCACTGATTGGCTTCTGCTGTGACTAATCACAGCAGAAGCAGCGTGTGCGCCCCCTACCAAGAAGTACAGGACCATATACAGTGGAACCTCAGATTGCGAGTAACCTGGTTTACAAGAGTTTCACAATACAAGCTATTTATTTATTTATTTTAAATCCTGACTCGCTTTGCAAGCGTTGTCTCGCAAGACGAGCAGGATTCAAGCTGCTGAGGTGTGAAGTTCAGCATTTGCCCAGAGGTGCGGGGGCGCCAGTGATGCTCTGAGACACTCAGAAACACTCCATTCCCGAGTGTCTCCGGCGCCCCCGCACCTCTGGCCACATGCAATACTGCATAGACAAGCAGTGGCTGTGGTACGGATTATCTGAGTTTCCATTATTTCCTATGGGGAAACTCACTTTGATATATTGATATACAAGTGCTTTGGATTACAAGCATTCTTCTGGAACAAATTATGCTCGTAATCCAAGGTATTACTGTGTATATATATATATATATATATATATATATATATATGTGATTCTGCACAGAACGGCCACCCTGTAGCAGTAAATCTGCTATAGGGCGATCTTTTAATGATTAAGTAAAGTCGAAAAATACAAAAGCCGCAGTTCTAATACTCTTTCTGAAGATGCTGGTTTCCTGGCTTTCATGCTGATGCTTTTGGCTTCAAGACTTTTAAATTCACGGACCCCAGAGCTTTTTTTCTCAGAAAATAGGTGCAGGAACTCAACCATGACCCCGTTCAGATTTCACAAACAGTAGAAGGGTCTTAAAGGGGCATTAAATACCAGGATTGCATTACATACAGAGTGCAGAGTTCAGGGGGGTTACACACAGAGTGCAGAGCTGTCACTTGTAAACACAGAAACCAGACTTCTTTGTTTACAAGTGATTGTGGTGAGCAGACACCAAAGGGTCTGAGCCAAAGGTGGTGGAACTGAGTTCCCCCAAGTTCCCCCTGAAAAAAAGCCCTGACGGACCCAAATCAAGAATGGAGCTTAGAAAGTGCAACTTTTATCTGACTTTTATTGCCAACTTTTTCAGTTTGTGACTCCAAAGCATTTAAACCAGAGTCAGCCAGGTTACTGATCATTTTAGACCAGCAATAGCAGTCAACTTATTCTTATCATGATCGATATAGTTTCAAGCATATCTAAACCCAAATCAAAATTGTAATATATTGCAGCTTACCAGTCCTTAGATGTGGTGGCTGAACTAGTTTTCTTGGTCAGGCTTTTTTCCTTTATTTTTACCTGGCAATCTTGCCAGTAACACACTTCCCATCCTAAGGTGACAACCAGGGCTGGGAGAAGGGGTGGGCAGGAGGGACGGCTACCCTGGGTGCAATGGTTTATTGCAGGGATGTGGACTTAAAGGAAAGGGGGGGGGGTAGTTTGGCATCTTTGCCCTGGGCACTGGGTGGCTTTGTCCCTGTACTGGTGACAAAACTCACTTACTGTACTGTATGTTTGGAGGAGCAGCGTTGTCACTCTAGGATGCTATCCTGATTTGGACTACAAATGCCTCCCCTCTCCTCATTTACTTTGTTCACAAAAGACAGCTGGGAAGGCAGATTACATTGTTTTAGACCGCGTACACACGATAGGATCGCCAGAGGAGAACGGTCTAAAGGACCGTTTTCATCAGTCCAAACCAATCGTGTGTAGGCCCCATAGGTTCTTTAACCACTTAAGCCCCGGACCAATATGCTGGCTAAAGACCCAAGGGGTTTTTACAGTTCGGGACTGCGTCGCTTTAACAGACAATTGCGCGGTCGTGCGACGTGGCTCCCAAACAAAATTGGCGTCCTTTTTTCCCCACAAATAGAGCTTTCTTTTGGTGGTATTTGATCACCTCTGCGGTTTTTATTTTTTGCGCTATAAACAAAAATAGAGCGACAATTTTAAAAAAAATGCAATATTTTTTACCTTTTGCTGTAATAAATATCCCCCAAAAACATATATAAAACATTTTTTTTCCCTCAGTTTAGGCCGATACGTATTCTTCTACCTATTTTTGGTAAAAAAAATCGCAATAATCGTTTATCGGTTGGTTTGCGCAAAATTTATAGCGTTTACAAAATAGGGGATAGTTTTTTTGCATTTTTATTTTTTTTATTTTTTTTACTAGTAATGGCGGCGATCAGCGATTTTTTTCGTGACTGCGACATTATGGCGGACACTTCGGACAATTTTGACACATTTTTGGGACCATTGTCATTTTCACAGCAAAAAATGCATTTAAATTGCATTCTTTATTGTGAAAATGACAGTTGCAGTTTGAGAGTTAAACACAGGGGAACCCGAGCGGACCCGACTTCCGCATTTCCCGGGGGGGGGCCCGATCGGACCCCCCACCCACGTCTAGGCAGGCACGTACAGGTACGTTGATGTGCCTGTCCGTGCCATTCTGCCGACGTAAATGTACATGAGGAGGTCGGGAAGTGGTTAACATAGGCAAAAAAAATGAGAACTTGCTTTAAAATTTAACCGATAGGTCAAAACCGATCGTTAGTATGCAAAAGCATCGGTTAAAAACCTGTGCATGCTCAGAATCAAGTCGACGCATGCTTGGAAGCATTGAACTTTGTTTTTTTCAGCACGTCGTTGTGTTTTACGTCACCGCGTTCTGACACGATTGTTTTTTTAACCGATGGTGTGTAGGCGCGACGGACCATCAGTCAGGTTCATCGGATGGACCAATCGTGTGTACGCGGCCTTAGATTTCAGTTCAAGAAGGACACATCATTTCTGGCAGGATCAACTGGTACAAAATAAAACAAATGCAGCCATCTACATCTAGGGGCTGGTAATCTGCAATATTGCTAATTTTCTTTTGGGAAGCTATCAATTTGGTTATAAAAAAAATAAAAAATGTATTTGTAGAAAACTATTGATTTATTTTACTGTAAAATAATGTGAAATTGCTTCAGTTCGGTTATATCTGGTCTTACATGTAATTCAGACATTCATGTCAGCTGGATATCAGAAAAAGAGCGTTCCGGCAGGCAGTCATTTTGGGTTTTATCTCATCTAAATGCAATGAAATTGCAGGCGACTCCAGCTGTGCCGAGTAATGTCCAGGTGTCTCTGTGCCCAGCTGCTTCCATCCCGCTCATCCAGCAAATGACACTCATTATAATTATCCTTCAGAGAGAGTGGCATGGTGCCACCAACACTGCCCTGCATTAGATGTATGTGCTCATTTCTGTCACATGCCATGGTGTCACATGGATTTAACCCTCGCTCTAGTCACCTCCTGGGGATTCACTAAAATGAAGTAGAAAAATTCAGGAGATGCCAAATGCCTTGTGCTTTAATTGAGCATTGCTTGTCAGGAGTGGTAAATCTGCTCCTGAGACACGTCCAGCCTTCTACTCCAAGTACAATAGTCCTTTCTATAGTGGATGTCCTCAGAGGCGTAACTAGAACCTTCAGGGTCCTGGTGCAAGAAATCATAAAAGGCCCCCTTGACCCAGGGCCCTTTCCTCTGAGCCTGGGGCCCTTCCCACTGATCCTGGGACCATTTTCTCCCATTGCAAGGCCTTTCTTATCATGCAACTTGCAACACATAAACTCCTCCTCGTTGACTGAGATGGCAAAAAAGCACAATTGGCTCCTGCTGCTGTCAGTCAGTCAGTGAGCCAATGAGGAGAGAGAGGAGGCAAGGCCAGATAGTGGCTCCATGTCTGAATGGCCACATGGAGCTGCAGCTTGGCTTGAGTGCCCCCATAGAAGGCTGCTTGCTGTGGGGGCACTCAACAGGAGGAAGGGGCCAGGAGCTGTATACAGCTGTATACAGCTGTTCAGAAAGAACTTGCGCCCATAGTCACGGCGACGTAGCGTAAATGTGCCGGCCTAAGCGTGCATAATTTAAATGAGGAACAGGGGGGCGTGTTTTATGTTAATGAATCGTGACCCGACGTGATTGACGTTTTTAACGAACGGCGCATGCGCCGTCCATGGACATATCCCAGTGTGTATTGCTCCAAAGTACGCCGCAAGGACTTATTGGTTTCGACGTGAACGTAAATTACGTCCAGCCCCATTCACGGATGACTTACGCAAACGACGTAAAGGTTTCAAAATTCGTGTGGCGGCGTAAGCCCGTGTAATTTAAATGGGGATGTTGGGGCGTGTTTTATTAAAATTTTACTTGACCCCGCGTTTTTGACGTTTTTGTTGAACGGCGCATGGGCCGTCCGTAAAATATCCCAGGGTGCATTGCTCCAAATGACGTTGCAAGGACGTCATTGGTTTCGACGTGAACGTAAATTACGTGCAGCCCTATTCGAGAACGACTTACGCAAACGACTAGAAAATTCAAATTTAGTCGCAGGAACGACGGCCATACTTAACATTGGCTGCGCCTCATAGACCCAGGGGTAACTATACGCCCGAAAAAGCCTAACATAAACAACGTAAAAAAATGCGCCAGGCGGACGTACGTTTGTGAATCGGCGTATCTACCTAATTTGCATATTCCTTGCTGAAATCGACGGAAGCGCCACCTAGCAGCCAGCGTAAATATGCACCCTAAAATACGACGGTGTAAGACACTTACACCTGTCGGATCTCAGGGATATCTATGCGTAACTGATTCTCTGAATCAGGCTTATAGATACGACCGAGCGCACTCAGAGATACGACGGCGTATCAGGAGATACGCCGTCGTATCTCTTTCTGAATCTGGCCCATGGTGTTTTTTTTCAAAATTGTCGCTCTTTTTTTGTTTATAGCGTAAAAAATAAAAACACTGCAGAGCTGATCAAATGCCACCAAAATAAAACTCTATTTGTGGGGAAAAAAATTTGTTTGGGTACAACATCGCACGAGCGCGCAATTGTCAGTTAAAGCAACAAAGTGCTGTGTCGCAAAAAATGGGCTGGTCAGGAAGGGAGAAAATCCTTCCGGGGCTGAAGTGGTTAAAAGTGCAGCCCACACAACCACTAAATACATAGTAGACATGGTTCACAATTTATTAATGGATAAATACAATTCCTGTCACATTACATAGAATACAAATAGTTGGATACCAAGCTGATTTGTAGTGATTCCACAACAGTACACATTATACAGTACATAGTTTAAAGTTCAATATATTATAAGGTGTGAGCTGGAGTTTGGCTTCAATGTGTTAGTGTATTGAAATCTGCTAGTCCTTCTACCCCCCCCCCCCCCCTCCCCAAACTGACAATGCTGCTGTTCAAATGTGCTCCTTCATCCAGAGTGGGGGCACTCTAATACAGGAGGTGCGGTTTTGGCGAGATCACCAGGTGAAAACAGAGGGGAAAATGCCTGAAAAAAGGAATCTAATGCAAACAACACATCTAATGATTGATAAGCTGCAATATATTTCAGTTTTGGGTTTCCCATAGATATTAGATGTTTCTGTCCACAGTAGTGGAAACAGTGCCACCTATGGGCGATATAAAGTAAAGTCAATTACGGTATACAGTAAAGCAATGTCAATTATATTACCCAGTAAGGGAACTATGTAAAAATGGTTGTTGTTGTTATTATTCCTTTTTTTCAATTCCTTAAAGCGGAGGTTCACCCTAATTTGCAAGTCTGCTTTAAACACAAGGGCTCAGACTATCTATAAACAGTTCGTTTTCCAAAAAAAATAAAATCTTTCCATTCCTTGATTTAGTGGTCTGAGGCAGGCACTTCCTGGTCTGAGTCCCGCGGGAGTGGGCGTGTCTCTTCATCTGCGATCGCCGCAATGATTCCTGGGTTCACAGCGTGACGCTGCCCAGGATAGGATTCTATACAGCGCAGCAGAAGTAGTCTCGTGTTAGTTCTGTGCGTCACATGACTCTTGCAGCCAGTCATGTGACGAGGGCGGATACAAATCCACCATTTTAACTGCTGGCACACACCTTTACATCAGCTGCTCAGTGCGTTCTGAGCTATCGCTGATACCAAAGATCTGTCGTCACAACGGGGCGGGTCCTTTTCAGGACGCCGGCCGCCGTTGTGATGGTAGCTGTGCAGTGTTGACGGCGCGGCTCGCCGTCAACACTGCACATGCGCGGGATAACGCGTTGAATGCTGAGACATCAGCATTCACCGCATCCCGTAAGAAAACACAGGAGGGCTTCAGACTGCCCACAATTAAGATGGTAATGTCCATCGTACATTTTTATAAAATGTCGTTTTCGGGGAAATTAATATGCTGGCGGCTACAAGGATGGGACTGGTGAGTCAACGAATTGCTAGTTGAAAAGCAGCAGATTAATCTTCAAAAAAAAATAAGTTTTCCCGCGGAACCTCCGCTTTAAAATAAATACCACTGTTAATATTCCTTTGAGAGAGTGCTTGGAGAGACATAGGACTCCATACTGGTTTTGAATTCTGAATTGGAACTCTCAGGTCTTATGCCGCGTACACACAACCGTTATTCATGTCATTAAAAAAAACAACGTTTTTCTCTACGTGATTCCTCTCAAGCTTTCCTTGCATACACACGATTGTGAAAAAAAAATGCTCAAGCAAAGCGCGGTGATGTACAACACGTACGATGGCACTATAAAGGGGAAGTTCCATTCAAATGGCGCCACCCTTTCGGCTGCTTTAGCTGATTTTGTGTTACCGCGTGTTAGTAGAAGTTTGGTGAGAGACAATTCGCGTTTTTCAGTCTTCATGCTTTTCAGTCTGTTACAGCGTGACGAATGTGCTATCTCCATTACAAACGCTAGTTTTAACGAGCCCTCCCGTCTCATAACTCGCTTCTGAGCATGCGAGTTTTCCCCCCCTCGTTAAAGCATACATACGATCGTTTTTCACGACGTGAAATAGAACATGTAATGGTATTGCACAGAGCAGCCTTGATACTCTTTTTATGGGGTCCCCCCGCCGGCGCTCCAGACTCCTCCTCTTTATCAAGTACCCTCACGGAAAGCCACTTTCCATGGGGGGGCACCCATGCGGGCTCACTCCCTCCCAAGTCCCGCTGCTACATCCATTGACACAGACAGCAGGACTCGGCCCCACCCCACGCTCCTGTGTCACAGGATTTGATTGACAGCAGTGGGAGCCAATGGCTCCTGCTGCTATCAATCTGTCCAATGAGGAGTGAGACAGCAGCTGGAGCAGCTGCACTCATGCACTTCGCTGAATCCAATTAGGCTCAGGTAAGAAAAAAACTGGAGCGCAGACAGTTTTTCACCTCAATGCCGCGTACACACGGCCGTTTTTCATGACGAGAAAAATGCCATTTTTAAATTGGTCATTAAAAACGGTCGTGTGTAGGCTCCAGAGCATTTTTCTCAACGAGAAAAATGGGCATTAAAAATTTAGAACGTGCTCTATTTTTTCTCATCGTTTTTCACGTCGTCGTTTTTCTCGTCGTGAAAAACGGTCGTGTGTACGCTTTAACGACGGGGAAAAAAACATGCATGCTCAGAAGCAAGTTATGAGAGGGGAAACTTGCATAATCAGCCCAAAGGGTGGCGCCATTCGAATGGACCTTCCCCTTTATAGTGCCGTCGTACGTGTTGCACGTCACCGCGCTTTGCTCGAGCATTTTTCTTTTCACGATCGTGTGTATGCAAGGCAGGCTTGACAAGAATCACGTCGAGAAAAACTTTGTTTTTTTCCATGACATGAAAAACGATCGCGTGTACGCGGCATAATGCTTAGAATGCATTAGGGTGAAACATCTTAAGGCTTTACAACAACTTTAACCACTTCATCCCCGGAAGATTTGGCTGCTCAATGACCATGCCATTTTTTGCGATACAGCACTGCGTCGCTTTTATCTGACAATTGCGTGGTTGTGCGATGCTGTACCCAAACAAAATAAACAAAATTGACATTCTTTTTTTCCCACAAATAGAGCTTTCTTTTGGTGGTATTTGATCACTTCTGCGTTCTTTATTTTTTGTTCTATAAACAAATAAAGGGCGACAATTTTGAAAAAAAAACCACAATATTTTGTACTTTTTGCTATAATAAATATCCCCAATTTTTTTTAAAAAGGGACATTTTTTATCAGTTTAGGCCGATATGTATTTTACATATTTTTGGGTAAAAAAAATCTGCGATATTGCGGCAGACAAATCAGACACTTTTGACACATTTTTGGGACCAGTGACATTTATACAGTGATTAGTGCTATAAAAATGCACTGATTACTGTATAAATGTCACTGGCAGGGAAAGGGGTTAACACTAGGGGGTGATCAAGGGGTTAAGTGTGTTACCTAATGTGTGTTCCAACTGTAAGGAGGGACTGATCGGAGTTCATACATAGTATCATAGGTGTGCGCAGCCTATGGCATTAGGGTGTGCACCCCAAAGCTCAAGCACACACTACCAATCACTCATATTGTTTATTCAGAAAGAGAAAGGGAAAGGGGTCGGTAAATAAAATGTTTACAGGCCCCTTTGGACATTTATCCTAAAACATCCCACAGTAACACCACAGTAACAGCTGGGAGAGGAGGAAAGCTGAGAGTTCTGTGGGGGGGGGGGGGGGGCAGAGAGGGAGCCAGATCAGTAGGTGGAATCTGTTCTGCACAGGGTGATTAGGGTGTGCCTGGGCACACCTGGTACACTCTGCCCACACCTATGCATAGTATGAACACAAGATCAGACTCCTCGCCCCTGAGAGAAGCGGGATTTATGTCTTTACACACAGCCACATCCCGCCGGAGGCGTCTTAAAGAGCCGATGTACAGCTACGACGGCTCACGCAGGGGGGGGGGGGGCAGCCTGCCACTGTATAACTGCAGCAGCTGGTCCATAGGGTGACCACATTTCCAAACTACCATTCAGGGACACCCTCCCCTTCCTTAAAATCAGCTTGTGCTGTAACGAATCACAGCACAGTGATTGGACACAAGAGGCGGGATTTATGATTTCTCCAATCACAAGCAGGGGGCGGGGATTGTGCTCCTCCAGACATTCCCGGCCAGGACAAGTACTGTCGTGAGTAAAGCGGTGATGTGGCGGCCTTTTTTTGGGGGCATCAGATTGGCCCGGGGGGGGGGGGGGGAGGTGTGTCAGTTTCATTCAGGGACACTGTATTGTCCTGAAATGAATGTGCCTGGGACAGACCTGCAAAATGGGCAATCCGGGACACGTGGTCACCCTACTGGTCCAGAAGAGGGTTAAACTCAGGTCTTTTTTTCAGGGGGAACTTGGGGGAACTCAGTTCCACCACCTCTGGCTCAGACCCTTTGGTGCCTGCTCACCATAATCACTTGTAAACACAGAAGTCTGTTTTTTGTGTTTACAAGTGACAGCTCTGCACTCTGTGTGTAACCCCCTGAACTCTGCACCCTTTAAGACCCTCTTACTGTTTGTGAAATCTGACTGGGGTCGTGGTTGGGTTCCTGCACCTATTTTCTGAGAAAAAAAGCTCTGGTTAAACTATAACATAGGCAAGAATTAGAAGACACTGGGCCAGATTCACAAAGAGATACGACGGCGTATCTCCTGATACGCCGTCGTATCTCTGAGATCCGACGGTCGGATCTATGCGACTGATTCATAAGAATCAGTTACGCATAGATCTCCCTTAGATCCGACTGGTGTAAGTGGCTTACACCGTCGGATCTTAGGCTGCAATCTTCCGCTGTCCGCTAGGTGGCGTTTCGTGTTTTACTCGCGACGAATATGCAAATGAGGAGATACGCCGATTCAGAAACGAACGCCCACCCGTCGTTTTTTTTTTACGTCGTTTGCGTTCTGCTTTTTCCGGCGGATAGTTACCCCTGCTATATGTGGGGTAGCTAATGTTAAGTATGGCCGTCGTTCCTGTGCCGAGTTTCAAATTTTTCAAATGCGCACTGGGAAATATCGCCGGCGGCGCATGCGCAGTTAAATCGGAGCGGGAACGCGCCTGATTTAAATTGTACACTCCCCCTAGCCGCAGAATTTGAATTCCGCCGGGGGAGTTACGATCCGCCGGCGCAAGTTTGGAGGTAAGTGCTTTGTGAATACTGCACTAGCCTCGCAAAAGTGCGCCGGTGGATCGTAAATCACATAGATTACGCGGATCTAAAGATCCGCAAATCTATGTGAATCTAGCCCAAAGAATCTGTATACTCAGTAAGTGATTAAATCAGCTGTTGAAATAGCCTAAGAAAATAAGGTTTAATATGACTTTAAAGACGGAGCAGAGCATAGAGAATGGAGATCTGTAATCTCCCATATTTCACTTTTATGAATAGCGGCGTCTGACACAGACATTTCATATTCGTGTTTTGATTAGTATTTTAGATTTATGGTGACCTCTCCTACAATACAGACATCCTCCAGGCACATTCCACCATAGAAAGGATATACAGTATTCTGTTTCATTACATTCTGGGATGAGATGCAATATAATCCACTTGTAGATCTTTCGCTCATGATTAATGGGAACTTGATTGATACAAACGTACTGACATGAGTATTGCATGTTGAACTCAATTCAAATAATCTACAGGTTCATAAAGCCGTCTCAGATGGGTAAGATATCACAGATTCAGAAATAAGAGCAGAACCTGGTGATCTGTCACATTGCAGGGATTCCATGCTGTCATATTGCCTGTATGTGTAACCAAAGGGTGAGTGTACACAGCGTGTATGAACAACGTGTATGAACAGACCGCGGCCCTGAGGTGTGTACAACGGGCAATGTCATACAAACTAAATGTGACAACTGAGGTGACTATGGAATTCAGGGCGAGTTCCATGTTTATTGTTCCTCTAATGCGCTATATATATAGATATATACTGTATGGGCCAGATTCAGGTAGGAGATACGACGGCGTATCTCCAGATACGCCGTTGTATCTCTGAGTGTGCGGCGTCGTATCTATGCGCCTGATTCTTAGAATCAGTTACGCATAGATTTGACTAAGGCCTCGTACACACGACCGGATCTATCCGGACAAATCCGGTCGTCTGTACGGCCTAGCGGATATTTATCCGCAGAGATTCGTCCGGCCGATCGATTTCAAGCGGATAGAAATTTCTTAGCATGCTAAGAAACCTATCCGCTTGAATCGTGTCCAGCGGATTGATCCGGTCGTCTGTACAGACCCACCGGATCAATCCGTCCGCTCCCCTCCCTCGCATGCGTCGTAATGATTCGACGCATGCGTGGAAGTACTTACCTTCCAGCGTCGCGCACGTTGCCACGTCATCGTCGCGGCGACGGCGCGACACGTCACCGCGGAGTTATTCCGCGCGGATTTCGATCAGATGGTTAGTACAGCCATCAGATCCAAATCCGCCAGAGGATTTATCCGCTGGAAACAGACAATAGCAGATTGGAAAAATGTTGCCTAGTTTGATGGGTCTCGATTTCAGCTGCAACATTCAGATGGTAGGGTCAGAATTTGGCGTAAACAACATAAAAGCACGGATCCATCCTGCCTTGTGTCAATGGTTCAGGCTGGTGGTGTAATGGTGTCGGGGATGTTTTCTTGGCACACTTTGGACCCTGTAGTACTAATTGAGCATTGTTTAAACACCACGGCCTACCTGAGTATTGTTACTGACCATGTCCATTCCTTTATGACTACAGTGTCCCCATCTTCTGATGGCTCCTTCCAGCAGGATAATGCTCCATGTCACAAAGAATATAAGACCGAGCGTTATTTTCCAGGAGGGCTGCAATATAAGCCCTACCCCGAAAATAAGCCCTAGTTTAAAATGCCTGTAAAATCCTATAATCAACTCACAGTAGTATATAATGTACAATGTGTGCGTTTCTGTAATATAATTGCGGGGAAGAGAGCTCTGGCGGGTCTGGAAGCGCAGATCGGCGCTATAATGAAGGTTATGTGGCACAACTATATTACATAAACACACACATTGTATATTAAATAATACTGTAATAGAGTAAATTATAGGATTTTACAAGCATTTTAACACAGTTCACACTGGGGATTCCTGTCAGGCAGGGAGAGAGGGGGGGGAGAAGACAGCACATTATATGGTAAGACCTACCCTGAAAATAAGCCCTAGTGTGTCTTTTGTTGCCAAAATTAATATAAGACCCGGGCTTATTTTCGGGGAAACACAGTAGGCACCACTGCGTTTTACCATTGTAAAAGGTGTGGGAAGCTTGTAGGACAACTAAAATTGAATAGTAGGAAAATAGAAACCTTTAAATCCCACAGTACTGGGAAGGAATATAAAATAAATAAATGTATCTCTTGTGTTTCAACTTATGTGACATATTTAATCTCTTGCCCGTGTGGGGTTCAATATGTAGGACGAACAGCTAGAAAACTAGGGATCAGAATCAACTAACATCTGAATAACGTAAAGAAGAAGGAATTCCCAAAACATAGCTTGTCCAATCATTTTAGAACTCTTATGTGGAATAGATAGGGTCGAACTGTATTGGAGAGGAAGCAACATGAGAGAAAAAATATCCAAAAATGAAGCCGAATGGATTTACAAATTAAACACTCTTACTCCCGCAGGTATTAATGTAGATAACGATTTGAACTCTTATATTTCGAAATTATTAATTGTGATGGTGTTCCAATCTCTCTTTAACCTCTTGACGACCTCGCAATAGCCGAAAGACGGCTACAGCGCGGTCGAGTTATTCTCGGAGGACGTCTATGGACGTCCTCCCAGAATCGTGCTCCCACGCGCCCCCTGGGGCGCGCTCCCGGAATCATCTGTGGCTGCCGAGTCTAGAAGACCCGGCGCATCACAGATCGCGGTAAATTGCCGCTGATATCGTCCAATGACGGAGCGATCACTTGTAAACAAACCGGCGTCATTTGATGACCCCCTGCCAATACTCTGCAATACACAATACCCTGCAATACCCCCTGCCAATACTCTGCAATACCCCCTGCCAATACTCTGCAATACTCTGCCAATACCCTGCAATACTCCGCAATGCCCTGCAATACCCCGCATTATTCCGCAATACCCTGCAATACTCCGCAATACCCCACAATACTCTGCAATACTCTGCAATACCCTGCAATACCCCGCAATACCACGCAATATTCCGCAATACCCCACAATACTCTGCAATACCCTGCAATACCCCGCAATACCCCACAATACACTGCAATACCCTGCAATACTCTGCAATACCCTGCAATACTTTGCAATACCCTGCAATACTCCGCAATCATCCGCAATACCCCTCAATACATCGTCCCCCCCCTCCCGCCACCCTCCGGTGTTTCTACCGACTCACTGCTACGATCGAAGCCAGGATAATTTTTTTCTTTCTTTTATTTCAGGCTTCCCAGGTTAGAGGTGAGATGTGGGGTCTCATTGACCCCACATCTCACTGTAAAGAGGACCTGTCTTGCCATATTCCTATTACAAGGGATGTTTACATTCCTTATAATAGGAATAAAAGTGATCAAAAAATGTATTTTTGGGAAAAAAGTGTCAAACTAAAATAAATAAAGTAAAATGAACAATAAAATGTTTTATTTTTTTTTAAAGCGCCCCTGTCCCCGTGTGCTCGCATGCAGAAGCGAACGCACACGTAAGTCCCGCCCACATATGAAAACGGTGGTCAAGCTACACATGTGAGGTATTGCTGCGAACGTTAGAGCGAGAACAATAATTTTGGCCCTAGACCTCCTCTGCAACTCAAAAGATGTAACCAGTAAAAATATTTAAAGCGTCGCCTATGGGGATTTTTAAGTAGCGAAGTTTAGCGCCATTCCACGAGCGTGTGCAATTTTGAAGGGTGACATGTTAGGTATCTATTTACTCGGCGTAACTTCATCTCCCTGCATGTTGGGCCTCTGTATGTGGCCACGCTGTGTAAAAGTCTCACACATGCGGTATCATCATACTCGGGAGGAATAGCAGAATGTTTTTTGGGGTAAAATTTGTGATATGCATATGCTGTGTGTGAGAAATAACCTGCTAATATGACAGAAACGAGAACAATTTATTTATTTTTACAGAATTTTCAGTCTTTTTTAAAACGCAAAAAATGAAAAACCCAGAGGTGATCAAATACCACCAAAAGAAAGCTCTATTTGTGTGAAAAAAAGGACAAAAATTTCATATCGGTACAATGTTGTATGACTGAGTAATTGTCATTAAAATTGTGAGAGCACAGAAAGCTGAAAATGTATCTGGTTAGGAAGGGGGTTTAAGTGCCCAGTGGTCAAGCGGTTAATAATTCAGCCTTTATTGTAAAAGGGAGCGATTAGTTCAAAACATTTTGGTGTAGTACCACCTTATTCCACAAGATGGTAGACATACGGTAGGATGTCTGTTTTTTTATAGTGTTTTTATATTATCAATACCACCAGAGATTCACTAGAGGGCGCACCAATCTTTAGGTGGTATATAGTCCCCTCTTTCAGAGGTCAGTTTACAAAGTTTTAATTTAAAGCGGAGGTCCAGCTGTGTAAAAAAGTCAGCAGCTATAAGCACTGTAGCTGCTGACTTTTAATAAACACACTTACTTGTCTAGGGTGCCCGAGATGTCGGCCGCCCGAGGCTGATCCGTCCTTCGAATCGGGTGCCTGTGCCACCATCCTCACTCCTCTTTTCCTACTGCGCATGCGCGAGTTGTGCGGCGCTTTGTGAATGGGTGCCCCATTTCCCAGGAGTCAACGCGAGGAGAAGAGAGAAGATCACAGCAGAATAGGAAGTGGCAGATTGGGACGATCTGCCTAGCAACCGCCATTTCTGGTAAGCAGAAAAAAAAATGAAATTTTTTGGAGCCTTTTCGGCTTTTAGGGTGGACCTCCGCTTTAATTATATGTTACTAATGTATGAGTTATTAATAAAGTATTGGGTATTAATATAGTAGGTGTGAGAGCAGTCTATGAGCCGTTAACAAGGATTGAAGCGGATTGGATATCCTATTATGGCGGATATATATATATATGTAGCGCCTACGTACCTTACAGTACTGGTGCTAGCTAAATTTATGTGTAGATCAGAGTGTAGTTAAACTCTGATCCAGATTGTTAGTAGCAAATTGCGGTCTCTGTCTCAGCTTGGCTGTGCTGTGAGTCCATTCTGCTGTACTGGGGTGTCCTTCCAGCCCCGGTGCTGCAGGTGGCAGCAGTGAAGTCAAGGTTTGGGTGCGCTTCCCAGCAGCCAATCACCGGGGATCAAGGTAGCCGGACACCGAGGGATTGATCATCTATCAGTCGGTACCTGGGCGGCAAGTTGAAGGAGATCCAGACGTAACTCAATTAAGGAGGCATATCTCCAATGATTCAACCCAGAGGGGTCTGTGGCAGAGACTTCCTCTCAAGTTCACCAAGGAGGGTCTGTGGCAGAGACTTATTCCTACAATTGTCCGAGTGTTTCTCCGGCTGCCGGGTCAGTGTGAGAGGCCTGTCCGGGTACACTAAACCCAATCCGGCGGGAGTGGTGCAGAGAAGTGTTACGTTTGGGAGCAGGACTGTTTCCTATCATTACGCCTGACTCTGCTATTCTCCTTTCTTCTTCAGCTTTACTTTCCTCACCACAAGTTTTACTGTTTTTACCCGGCTGGGTAATAAAGAGCACAGCAAAGAGCACCTGTCTGGACATTCCTTTACTTCTACTACATGCAATACGCATCATTCATCCCTAGGAATTTCAGAGGAGTCACGAGGTAACACGCCATCCAAAAATTCAGCAGCTCCACTGGGGGTAATGCTACATATATATATATAGGAAGAAGTGACGGGTTCAATCATGTGACCCCTGATGACATCAGACGTTGCTGACGAAACATGTCGGATCGGGTAGTACGTGCCACGTCACTTCCGCCATTCTTTGTAACACAGGTGGAACACAATCGGCGTCCCTGCTTGTTTTAATGATCTTGTTTGATCTGCAATATCATAAGTGCAATTTGTTTTAGCTGTGACATAATACATTTTACAAACTGCACTATGAGGATCCTTTCTTTTTCTTCTTAATATATATGATATACTATACCTTTTGCCAGGTGGGTGTACAACTTCATGGGCCGATGTCCTTTCCCTGAAAAAAACATCTCTGCTTGACATGCATTTTATGACTACCTGTAATGAGTGTCATGTACGTTTGGTGAGTAGGATATTTACCTAGGGCAGTGGGTCTCAACTCCTGTCCTCTCTTGGGGAGATGCAGACTAGAAAACTGCAATCACTGAGCAAAAAATGATATCACCTGTGATGTATTTCAGTTATCTTGCAAACCTGGCCTGTTAGTGGGTCCTGAGGACAAGAGTTGAGAACCACTGACCTAGGGACTGGTGGAAGAAAGCACTTCTGTTTTCACATTTATTTGATGGACTTTTAAACTATCACGCGGTTGGAGACATCTGGTGGTGGTGTATGGACATTGCACATATATTTAATTAATTCCCATTGTTTACGTTAAATGTACCGTGGCCCGGATTCAGAAAGGAGATACGATGGTGTATCTCCTGATACGCAGTCGTATCTCTGAGTCCGGCCGTCGTATCTATGCGCCTGATTCATAGAATCATGTTACGCATAGATATCCCTAAGATCTGACAGGTGTAAGTGACTTACACCGTCGGATCTTAGGCTGCAATCTCACGCTGGCCGCTAGGTGGCGCTTCTGTTTGTATACGCGAGGAATATGAAAATGAGGAGTTACGCCGATTCAGAAACGAACGACCGCCCGGCGCTTTTTTTTACGTTGTTTGCGTTCGGCTTTTTCCGGCGTATAGTTACCCCTGGTAGATGAGGGGTATGTGCGGCATATCCTATGTTAAGTATGGCCGTCGTTCCCGCACCAAGTTTTGAATTTTTTACGTTGTTTGCGTAAGTCGTTCGCGAATACGGCAGGACATAATTTATGTTCACGACGAAAGCATGACGGGTTGCCAACGTCATTTGGAGCATGCGCACTTTCATTCAGTCGCGGCCGGTGCGTGCGCAGTTTGTTCTTCGCGGGGACGCGCATCATTTAAATGATACACGCCCCCTACCTGCCGAATTTGAATTCTGCCGGGGGATTTACGATACGCCGCTGCAACTTTACTGGCAAGTGCTTTGTGAATAATGCACTTGCCTGAAAAACTTGCGGCGGCGTAACGTAAATGAGATCCGCTCACCTATCTGAATCTATCCCCGTATGTTTTATTTGATGTTTTTAGTTGAGCGCGGTATGAAAATTATTATTGTTATTTTCTTTTAGGATTCAGGCTGTTTAAACCTTACTACGAGCTGCTCTATATTTATTTAATACACTCCATCAGGCATGTCCAAAGTTCCGGTTTTGAACGGCCCGCCGGGTTATTTAGACATATATATATTTTGTGGCCCCAGAGATCTCCCAACGCCGGGACCACAAAAGATGTATATGCCTTGGAACAGGACAGGGAGGAGGCGGGGCGAGCGTCGCCGTACACACACACAGGAGAATTTCCTGTTTACGGCCGGCCTCTGTAATTGGAAGTCCCGCTCTGCCATTGGATGACTGTTCTGTCCATCAAAGGAGGGACTTTCTATTAAAGAGGCCGCTGTGTAAACAGGAAATTCTCCTGTAATTAATTTTTGGTGCTCGTGAGTGCATTCCTGGAAAACAGTGAGTGCATTCCTGGCAATGGGGGGTGCATTACTGGCAATGGTGAGGCTACATTCATGGCAATGGTGGGTCTGCAGATGGGCACTTGTGAGGCTGCTGATGGGCACTGACCCTTATGCCGCGTACACACGATCGGTTTTCGGGTTGTAAAAAATAATGTTTTTCAGGCTCTAGAAAGAAATTAAGTTTTTTCCAACTTGATCATTAAAACGCCCTTGCCTACACACGATCGTGGAAAAAAAATGCTCTAGCAAATCGCGGTGACGTACAACACGTACGACGGCACTATAAAGAGGAAGTTCCATTCGGATGGCGCCACCCTGTGTGATGAATATGCTATCTCCATTACGAACACTAGTTTTATCAGAACGAGCGCTCTCGTCTCATAACTTGCTTCTGAGCATATTTTACAACCCGAAAAACGACAATGTTAAAAACGTCGTTAAAAAAATAGAGCTTGTTCGAAAAAAATTTGGGCTGTTTTTCAGAACCCGAAAAATGCTCTGAAGCCCACACACGATTGTTTTTAATGACGTTAAAAGAAAAACGTTGTTTTTTACAACCCGAAAAATGATCGTGTGTACGCGGCATTATTTTGCTTCACAGTTCTTTATAAAAACATTTTTTTTTCTGAAACTTCGCTCTTAAAGTGAAGGCTTGTGTTATACGCAGTGCCGATCCTGAACTCCATGGGGCCCTAAGCAAAATTACATGTCACAATGAAGTTGAGAAGCGGGGGGGGGGGGGGGGGGGCGCTGAAAATGACATGTCAAATTAAAGTTGAAGAGGGAGGGTGGGTGTTCTGCTGTCGGAAATTACATCTTACATTAAAGTGAGAAGCGGGGGGTGCTGACTTCTTACCTCTTCTCCCATGCAGCCAGCGAGTTGAGAAGCGGGGTGAGGGGCCGAAAATGACTTCTCACCAGGCGGGGCCTCTAGTAATTTGGGGGCCCTCCGCAGCTTTGCGGGGCCCTAAGCGGCTTGCATAGTGAGCCTATAGGGCGGATCGGCCCTGGTTATATGGTACATACAAATAATACACCCAAGCTCTTTACTCACACACAGCCACAAAGGCAAGAGAATTCTTGTTGGCAGTGTATTGCTCGGAGGAACACACTTAGACCGAATTTTAATGGTTCAAAGAAAGTCAGGCAAAATGGGTGACCCTCACGCATGTTCACTTCATCAAATCTGGCCCTCTTTGAAAAAAGTTTGGACACCCCTGCACTACATCATTCATTGTTTGAGTGGATCCAGGGTGCGCAGGTTGAAGGGTTTTCTTATACTCCTTTTCCACTAGGAACATAACAATATTCAGCCTCCTGCCTCTTTTTGGTAGCCCTGCTGTTCTGTCACTTAGGCCCCATACACACGATAGAATTTATCCGCAGATACGGTTCAGCGGACCGTATCCGCGGATAAATCCTCTCTAAGATTTCAGAGGATTTCAATGCGATGGCGTGTACACACCATCGCATTGAAATCCGCGCTGAAATCCTCTGCCGATGACGTGTCGCGCCGTCGCCGCTATTATGACGCGGCGACGGGCGCGACACTGTCATATAAGGAATTCCACGCATGCGTCTATTCATTACGGCGCGTGCGGGGAATCCCTTTGGACGGATGGATCCGGTAAGTCTGTACAGACGAGCGGATCCATCCGTTGGAATGGATTCCAGCAGATAGATATTCTGTGCATGTCGACAAATATTTATCTGCTGGAAATCCATTCCAGGGGAGATTTATCTGCGGATAGATATCCGACGGAGTGTACACACCATAGGATCTATCCGCAGAAACCCATTTGATGGGATTTATCTGCGGATAGATTCTATGGTGTGTATGGGGCCTTAGGCTTGGACCTCTCTGTCTGTCCTGTCCCGTCCCAGACAGTCCGAATGCCATCCCTCCCCCACTTGGACTTGATGGAATTGTGTCTTTTTTCAACCTCACCTACTAAGATGTTAACTATTATTGACATTATTTGTCAGGCTTTTATTTATTCTTTTCAGTTTTTTTGGTGGTGGGCAGAGTTGCTCTAACCGCTTCTGGACCAGCCGGCGCAGTTATACTGTGGCAGGCTGGCTCCCCTGCTTAACCGTCGTAGCTGTACATCGGCTCTTTAGGACGCCTCTGGCGGCGCTCGCGTGCCCGAAGCGTGTCCCCGGAGCCGATGCGAGCACGATTGCTCATTACAGAACGAGAACGGGGATGCATGTGTGTAAACACGCGCATCCCGGTTCTCTCAGGGGCGAGGAGACTGATCGTGTGTTCATACAATGTATGAACACCGATCAAACTCTTCCCCTTTTCAGTCCCATCCCCCCCTAAAGTTAGAACACACATGAGGGAACACAGTTAACCCCTTGATCACCCCCTAGTGTTACCTCTTTCCCTACCAGTGACATTTTTACAGTAATTAGTGTATTTTTATAGCACTGATCGCTGTATAAATGCCTAGGTTCCCAAAAATGTGTCAAAAGTGTCCGATGTGTCCACCGTAATGTCGCAGTCTCAATAAAAAAAAGCAGATCGCCGTCATTACTAAAAATGCCATAAAACTATCCCCTATTTTGTTGACACTATAACTTTTGCGCAAACCAATCAATATACACCTATTGCGATTTTTTTTTTTAACAAAAATATGTAGAATATATATCGGCCTAAACGGAGGAAGAAAAAAAATCCCAAAAAAATTGGGATATTTATTATAGCAAAAAGTAAAAGATATTGGCCCGGATTCACATACAGTGGCGCATAGTTATACCGGCATAGCGTATCGAATATACGCTACGCCGACGTAGCGCAGAGCGGCGAGCACAGTATTCACAAAGCACTTGCTCCCAACGTTGCGCCGGCGTAGCGTAAAATTCGTAGTCGTAAGCCAGCCTAATTCAAAGTAGGTGGAAGGGGGCGTGATCCATTTAAACGAAGCGTGACCCCATGCAAATGATGGGCCGAACAAACGACGCATGCGCCGTCACGTGGACGCATCCCAGTGCGCATGCTCATAATCTCAAGATACGCCGGCATAAGTGCTACGTAAATGCGGGCCATAGTGTTTTTTTTTTTTTTAAATTGTCGCTCTTTTGTTTATAGCACAAAAAATAAAAACTGCAGAGGTGATCAAATACCACCACAAGAAAGCTCTATTTGTGGGGAAAAAAAGGACGTCAATTTTGTTTGGGTACAGCTTTGCATGACCGCGCAATTGTCAAATAAAGCGACTCGGTGCCGTATCGCAAAAAATGGCCCCGTCAGGAAGGTGGTAAATTCTTCCGGGGCTGAAGTGGCTAATGTAGCATTCTTTGAAATGGTAATTTAAAAAACCAATCCCCCCTCCATCCTCCTAGCATATAACAGGCACTCACCTGCTTGCTGCCTTCACCCAAACTGATCCTTGGAGCTTAAAAATTCTGGTATTCTGTACTTTGGGGTGTGTCAGATGATTGTGTCTTCCCTTGCACACTGTGGTCCCCCCTGCCAGCTAATGAAGATTGGATTTGACAAGGAGTGGGACTGATGTTAACTATTATTGACATTTAGCCAGATTCAGGTAGAGATACGACGGCGTATCAGTAGATACGCCGTCGTAACTCCGAATCTGCGCCGTCGTATATTTAAGCGTATTCTCAAATTGAGATACGCTTAAATGTTGCTAAGATACGACCGCCGGCGCCGTCGTATCTTAGCTGTCTATTTACGCTGGCCGCTAGGGGCGTGTACGCTGATTTACGCCTAGAATACGTAAATCAGCGAGATACGCCCGTCGCAGTAAAGATACGCCGTTTACGTAAGGCGTTTTCAGGCGTAAAGATAAACCACCAAAAAGATGGCACAGCCAATGTTAAGTATAGACGTCGGAACCGCGTCGAATTTTTCAAGTTTTACGTCGTTTGCGTAAGTGGTCCGTGAATGGGGCTGGCCGTAATTTACGTTCACGTCGAAATGCTTAATTTACATAAAACACGCCCACCTCTTCCACATTTGAATTAGGCACATTTACACTACGCCGCCGTAACTTAGGACGCAAGTTGTTTGTGAATACTGGGCCAGATTCTCAAAAGAGTTACGCCGGTGTATCTACTGATACACCGGCGTAATTCGAAATTCCCGCCGGCGTATCATTGTTTTGTATTCGCAAAACAAGATACGCCGGAATTAGGCTAGGATCCGACTGGTGTAAGTCACTTACACCGTCGGATCCTAAATGCAATACAACGCTGACCACTAGGTGGCGTTTACGTTCAGTTCTCATTTGACTATGCAAATGAGCCTGATACGCCGATTCCCGAACAAATTTGCGTTGCGTACTCGTCGTTTACGTCGTTTGCGTAAGCGTACGGTTACCCCTGCTATATGAGGGGTAACCTTACGCCAGTCTGCCGTATGCCATGTTAAGTATGGCGTCGGGTCCGCGTCGTCTTTTTCCTTCGGTTACGTCGTTTTCCTAAGTCGTTCTTGAATACGACTTTCCGTCAATGACGCTCACTTCGGCGTCATTGACGTTTTCCGTCGTGAGCTGGAGCATGCGCACTGGGTTTTTTTTCAGCCCGGCGCATGCGCAGTTCAATCGGCGCGGGGGCTCGCTTAATTTGAATACAAGCCGCCCCCTTTGAATTACGCGGCCATACGCCGGGCCATTTACACTACGCCGCCGCACATTACGGAGCAAGTGCTTGGAGAATACGGCAATTGCTCCAGTAAGTTGCGGTGGCGTAGTGTAAATGGCTTACACTATGCCAACGCGGGATCTTGGAGAATCTGGCCCACTGTACTTGCCTCTCTAACTTACGGCGGCGTAGCGTATATGAGATATGCTACGCCTGCCTAAAGTTAGGCACGTCTACCTGAATCTGGCTAATTATTTGTCAGGCTTTTAATTTATTTATTAATTTTCTTTGTGGGGGGCAGAGTTGCTTTAAAGCGGGAGTTCATCCATAAATGCTGTTTTTACCCTTAGATGGATGCTCATTTAGTCCAGGGGAATCGGCTAGTTGTTTTAAAATCCGAGCATTACTTACCGTTGTAGAGAGCGATCTTCTCCGCCACTTCCGGGTATGGGTCTTCTGGACTGGGCGTTCCTTCTTGATTGACAGTCTTCCGACAGGCTTCCGAAAGGCTTCCGACGGTCGCATCCATCGCGTCACGAGTAGCCGAAAGAAGCCGAACGTCGGTGCGGCTCTATACTGCGCCTGCGCACCGACGTTCGGCTACTTTCAGAAAATTGTGACGCGATGGATGCGACCGTCGGAAGCCTGTCGGAAGACTGTCAATCAAGAAGGAACGCCCAGTCCCGCAGCCCATACCCGGAAGTGGCGGAGAAGATCGCTCTCTACAACGGTAAGTAATGCTCGGATTTTAAAACAACTAGCCGATTCCCCTAGACAAAATGAGCATCCATCTAAGGGTAAAAACAGCATATTACTGGTGAACCTCCGCTTTAAGCAAGGATGCTATTCACCATTTTCTGATATTCAGATGAGTGAACATTTCCAAATCTATAAAGTATTGTGGCTTGGCAAGTAGGAAAAAAAGGTTAGAATAGCATCAAAATTCTCTATCATGTTAATTTTACAATACTATCTGCTCACTAAAAAAAAAATAATACCCCTAAGATTATAATTATTGTATACGCATTAAACGCAGATTGTTATTAAAACTGACCTAGAAACTCTGCAAAAGCAATTATGTTCCCTAAAATTGAAATGTACTTTTCATTATGCGGATGATACTACCCCTTCAGTCATTTGATTTGAAATCTCGACATACCTTCGAATTCTGCAGAGCATTGTGACATTCTGATAATAGGACTTATTACAGGATCTGAATCACGCACTGTCTGTCTGTCTGATTAAATTAAGCGTGGACCAGGAGGGCGCAGGTGTGAGAAGGGAAAATCCTTTCATCAAACAGCATGGAGCTAATCTAATCACTTCCCCCCAGGACATTTTATATGTCTCCCCAATCAGAAAAGTAAAAATAATAATAAATATCATTCCCCCCCCTGTCTTTTAGTAAAATATAGATCTGCTTAACAGCTGAAGGGGAATTGGATAGCATTTTGTTGAAAAATGTTATTGAGCACAATGGACGTGCGATATAGCGCCTGTGACATATTAAATTGCCCGTGCACCCAACATCTGCCTAAGCGCTTAATTAATACTGGAGGTGATTGATATCCAATATATTTTTAAGCTTAGTCGTGTTTCTCTCAGATTGCTCATTACATTAATGACACCGAAATTGGGATTATATTTCATCGTTGACTGCCATCCACGGCGGATTCTTGGCACATTAGTCTTATTGGTTTTATCTTGTGTAATAATTATCATTATTATAATTTAAATATTAATCTATAATTAAATCTAAATTGACTAGAAATATTTTTTAGACGTTTTTTATATCTAATGGGCGATAACTAAAAACAGCTTTGTTTAAAATAACGGGAAAAGATGGCATACGGAGAAGGAATGTATTATAGACAATGACGGGCAAGTTATCAAATTGCTGAAGACAAAGAAAATGAGAAACCGTATTACAGACTGTTCACAGCAATAAGTACAAGATAATATAGCAACGCCCATATAACTGGAGTTTATATGAATGAGATTAGAAAACACAACTGTGTAATGCCTATATATACAATGGGTAAAATAAGTATTGAATAAGTATTCTAGATTGTAAGCTCTAAGGAGCAGGGCCCTCTGATCCCTCCTGTATTGAATTGTATTGTGACTGTACGGTCTTCCCTGATGTAAAGCGCTGCGCAAACTGTTGGCGCTGTATAAATCCTGTATAATAATAATAAAAATTAATAAATAAATAAATAAATATATATATATATATATATATATATATATATATATATATATATATATATATATATATATATATTCGGGCTGTGGAAATTAAAGATTAATTCCTCGATTAATCGTAAATTTTTTTTTTTATCCATCCAAATTTTTTTGATCGGTACTAGTGGTGCAACGGATCGTAAATGATCCGTGATCCGAACGGTTCACCATATGCGGATTGGCACACCACGTGATCCGCGGAGCTCCGCTGCTGCCTCGGCCATAGGAAAGTCAGCGGCTTCGGCTTAGCTCCCGGAGCGGCGGCCATCTTGGTCCCCCCGGAGACGCCTAGGTGAGCCTAGAGCGGCGCGCTGACGTCATCACCCGGCCTAAACTGCTCGTGTTCGGATGGCTTCTCTGGTAAGACTAAGCAAGCAATAATCTTCTTATAGAGTGGGGGAGATGTCTGTGGATATTACAGTGGGGGAGATGTCTGTGGATATTACAGTGGGGAGATGTCTGTGGATATTACAGTGGGGAGATGTCTGTGGATATTACAGTGGGGAGATGTCTGTGGATATTACAGTGGGGGGAGATGTCTGTGGATATTACAGTGGGGGAGATGTCTGTGGATATTACAGTGGGGAGATGTCTGTGGATATTACAGTGGGGGTGATTGTAGATATTACAGTGGGGGAGATGTCTGTGGATATTACAGTGGGGGAGATGTCTGTGGATATTACAGTGGGGGAGATGTCTGTGGATATTACAGTGGGGAGATGTCTGTGGATATTACAGTGGGGGTAATTGTAGATATTACAGTGGGGGAGATGTCTGTGGATATTACAGTGGGGGAGATGTCTGTGGATATTACAGTGGGGGAGATGTCTGTGGATATTACAGTGGGGAGATGTATGTGGATATTACAGTGGGGGTAATTGTAGATATTACAGTGGGGGATATTGTGGATATTACAGTGGGGGAGATGTCTGTGGATATTACAGTGGAGGAGATGTCTGTGGATATTACAGTGGGGGAGATTGTGGATATTACAGTGGGGGAGATTGTGGATATTACAGTGGGGGAGATTGTGGATATTACAGTGGGGGAGATTGTGGATATTACAGTGGGGAGATGTCTGTGGATATTACAATGGGGACTATATATGTGCGTTATAATAATTCGGAATTAGTCGATTAATCAAACACGAAAATTTTCTAACAGCCCTAATATATATATATATAGTTCTGTGCAGGTGTTTAGGAATTATAAAAAAAAACAATAAAAGCAGCGCTAAATCCACCTATGACAAACAATAAAACACCCTCTAATGAAAATGGTGTTTAAAACATTAAGTGTCGGTTCACACAGGGGCAGCACGACTCGCTGGGCGACTCGGCAAGGCGATGTGCAGACGACTTCAGAGGCGACTTGCAAAATGACTTCTGTATTGAAGTCAATGGAAGTCGCCCTGAAGTTGTACCAAAGTTGTACAGGAACCTTTTTATAAGTCAGAGCGACTTGAGTCTCTCCTATTAGAACGGTTCCATTGAACAGAACGGAGCGTGACTTGTCAGGCGGCTAAGTCACCTGACGAGTCGCCCCAGTGTGAACCGGCACTAAGAAATATACACAAACACAAATAAATACATGTGTAACAACTACATTTTAAAACATAAAAGGTGAAAAAAAATTCATGAGAAATGTAGTTCCAAAACATCTGGGGTGCCAAGGTTCGCCATCACTGTTTTATTGTGTCTGTCTACCTTGGGAGAAAAGTATGTTATGATAAGACTGTTTACTGATGAGAAGTTTGAATACACCTGACCTGTGTGTCTATCGTTATTGGACAGGTTACCTCGCCCTGAATGCAAAGGGAGGGGTGGTTCCTGAGTGTTACCTCTCTGTACATGTGTTTCAATAAACAGTTCATGTTGAGCAACCAAACAAGTACTGCCTTGTTATTGGTTGTCAGCCGTTTGGAATATCTGATATCTATATTCAGACTAGGAGGAAGCGGTATATGACGAAAGCACTCAAGCGGAGTGTGGGACATTTCGTTACAAGGCCCATGGTAACTCTGGAGGAGCTGCAGAGATCCACAGCTCAGGTGGCAGAATCTGTCCACAGGACAACTATTAGTCGTGTACTCCACAAATCTGGCCTTTATGAAAAAGTTGCAAGAAGAAAGCCATTGTTGAAAGAAAGCCATAAGAAGTCCCGTTTGCAGTTTGCAAGAATCCATGTGGGGGACACAGCAAACATGTGGAAGAAGTTGCTCTGGTCAGATGAGACTAAAATTTAACTTTTTGGCCTAAAAGCAAAATGCTATGTGTGGAGGAAAACTAACACTGCAGATCACCCTGAACACACCATCCCCACCGAGTTCATGGGAGGATGGAGCCAAATTCAGGGCAATGGTTTAGATCAAAGCATGTTCATGTGTTAGAATGGCCCAGTCAAAGTCCAGACCTAAATCCAATTGAGAATTTGTAGCAAGACTTTGCAGTCTACAGACTAGGGCTAGAAAAAAAATCGTTTCGATTAAAAAATTGAGTTGGTAGGTCAAATTTATTAATATTTTCGAAAAATCGATTTGTTTGATTTTTTTTCCCCCAGGACAGGCGCTGACACCATGCTGGTCCTGAGGAGCTGCGGGCAGGAGTTTTTAGGCAAGGCCGCGGCTTTGGCCTAGTCTGCAAGGACGAACGCCGCAGACTAGGCCGAAGCCACGGCCTCGCCTAAAAACTCCTGCCCGCAGCTGCTCAGGACCGGCGTGGTGTCCATAAAAAAAAAAACGATTCGAATCGTAAATCGCTGATTTTTTTAGGGGGAAAAAATCGCCCAGCTCGACTACAGATGCTCTCCATCCAATCTGACAGAGCTTGAGCTATTTTGCAAAGATGATTGGGAAAAAATTTCTCTAGATGTGCAAAGCTGGTAGAGACATCCCCAAAAAGACTTGCAGCTGTAATTGCAGTGAAGGGAGGTTCTACAAAATATACAGTGGAACCTCTTATTGCGAGTAACTCGGTTAACGAGCGTTTCGCAATACAAGGAATTTTGTTTTTACTCGGTTTGCGAATGTTGTCTCGCAAAACAAGAAGAATTCTGTGGTGTGCAGTACCACATTTGGCCAGAGGTGCGGGGGCGCTGGTGACACTCAGAGCGGTTCGGAGCTGTCCGGAATTACTCGGAAACGCGGTTACCGAGTGTTTCCAAGCCTCTCTGAGTGCAGCCGAACGGTCTCCGAGTATTTCCGAGTCTCTCCAGCGCCCCCTCACCTCTGGCCACATGCGGAATTGCATGCCATAGAAGTTATTGTGGAACAAATTGTCTTTGTTTCCATTGACTTCTACGGGGGAAACTCACTTTGATATGCGAGTGCTTTGGATTACAAGCATTCTCCTGGATCGGATTATGCTCGTAATCCAAGGTTCCACTGTATTGACTCAGGGGGGCTGAATACACATGCACGCCACCCTTTTCACTTATTTATTTGTAACAAGTTTTGAAAACCATTTATCATTTTCCTTTCCATTTCATAATTATGTGCCACTTTGTGTTGATCTATCACATAAAATCTTAATACAATACATGTTTTCGGCTGTAACATGACAAAATATGGAAAATTTCAAGGGGTATGAATACTTTTTCATTGCACTGTATATCTGAATTCCCGAATAACGGGTGCTTAGTCCGAATTTCGATTTGGAACGAAACAAACTGCACATGTCTAGCAGAAAACACGTGTGAGGGGGTTTGAATCAGAGCTAGAGCTCACTCCTGTGATGGTGGAGGTGAGCAAGAACAGCTAGTCCTCTCTTAGCAACATCCTAGGAGTTTTCCAGTCAGGTTTCAGGAGGTGAGTAAATGGTCTACACCCATTGCAAGAGTATTATTCAACTTTGGTCAAAGCTGCACAGTTTGGCCCGGATTCAGAAAGAAGTTACGACGGCGTATCTCCAGATACGCCGTCGTATCTTAGGGTGCATATATACGCTGGCCGCTAGGTGGTGCTTCCGTTGATTTCCGCATCGAATATGCAAATTAGCGAGATACGCCGATTCAGAAACGTATGTCCGCCCGGCGCATTGATTTACGTTGTTTACGTAAGGCTTTTTCCGGCGTAAAGTTACCCCTGCTTTATGAGGCGTAGCCAATGTTAAAGGGTCACTAAAGGAAATTTTTGTTTTTGCTGAAATTACTGTTTACAGGGTATAGAGACATTAAAAGTTAACTGATTAAAAATGATTACAAATAGATAAAAAGCAATCCTATAATGTGCCTGCAGGTTAGTTTCACTTTTAAACTAGTTTCATGTTTATGTGAAGTAAAGAGACACACAGAACAAAAACAAACAAATCCAGGGCAGTGTTTTTTTTTTTTTTTATGAATCTGATTGGTTCTGAGGAGTTTTAGACACACAGTAATGACAGCTTAGACCACCGTGAAAAGCTCCCAGTACGATGGTTATAAGGAAACAGGCAACCAGGAAGTGTAGAGATCAGAGCAGAATTACAGCTACTTCAAAGCAAAAACGAACAATAAGGACATGAAACCAGTACTGCAGTAAGGTAAAGGAAGCTATTTAGCTAAAAAAAAAAATTAGTGATCCTTTAACCACTTACCCCCCGGACCATATTGCTGGTCAAAGACCAGAGCACTTTTTGCAATTCGGGACTGCGTCGCTTTAACTGACAATTGCGCGGTCGTGAGACGTGGCTCCCAAACAAAATTGGCGTCCTTTTTTTCCCACAAATAGAGCTTTCTTTTGGTGGTATTTGATCACCTCTGCGGTTTTTATTTTTTGCACTATAAACAAAAATAGAGCGACAGTTTAGGCCGAGACGTATTCTTCTACGTATTTTTCGTAAAAAAAATCGCAATAAGCGTTTATTGATTGGTTTGCGCTAAAGTTATAGCGTTTACAAAATAGGGGGTATTTTTATGTCATTTTTATTAATATATTTTTTTTACTAGTAATGGCGGCGATCAGCGATTTTTTTTCGGTACTGCGACATTATGGCGGACACTTCGGACACTTTTGACACATTTTTGGGACCAGTGGCATTTTTATAGCGATCAGTGCTATAAAAATGCATTGGATTACTATAAAAATGCCACTGGCAGTGAAGGGGTTAACACTAGGGGGCGGGGAAGAGGTTAAGTATGTCTCTGGGTGTGTTCTTACTGTGGGGGGGGGGGGGGGTGGCCTCACTAGGGGAAACACTGATCCTCTGTTCATACATTGTATGAACAGAAGATCAGCATTTCCACCGCTGACAGGACCGAGAGCTGTGTGTTTACACACACAGCTCCCGGTCCCCGCTCTGTAACGAGCGATCGCGTGTGCCCGGCGGCGATCGCGCCCGCCGGGCACACGCACGGGAGTCGGGGGCGAGCGGGGGGCGCGCACGCGCCCCTAGTGGCCGCTCTAAAGGGTGACGTTATACTACGTGATCTCGCCCAGGAGAGCCGACCTGCCGCCGTAGAATGACGGCGGCTGGTCGGCAAGTAGTTAAGTATGGACGTCGGGCCAGCGTCAAATTTTGCGTTGTTTGCGTAAGTCGTACGCGAATAGGGCTGTGCGTAAGCAATGACTATTTGCGGCGTAATTTGGAGCATGCGCACTGGGATACTTTCACGGACAGCGCATGCGCCGTTCGTTAGTAACGTGAATTACGTGGGGTCACGACTATTTAGCATACAACACGCCCCCTACCAGCCTATTTTGAATTAGGCGGGCTTACGCCGTGTCAGATACACTACACCGCCGTAACTTACAGCGCAAGTTGTTTCTGAATACGGGACCTGCCGCTCTAAGTTACGGCGGCGTAGTGTATCTGAGATACGCTACGCCCGCCTAAAGATAGGCAGATCTCTCTGAATCCGGGCCTTTGTTTTTATCTACAGGAGTCCATTATCTGCATAGGCAGTTATTTGGTAAACTATGTCTTAAAGCTACAAAGTCCTCAGAGGGGGGTGTACGTATGCTGCAGCCGCCATGGTTGGTGTTGTGGTGTGGCAAAAATGCCCCTTTGTCACATTTGGCCGGTGACACTGCCTGCCGAAGCTGAATGGGGACACCCTGCAACAGCATACTGGTGCGAGTTTGAAGGGACTTCCTGTCACATTCCCTCTAAAGAGTGATCCACACTGACTGCTCTCCATTAGGCTACACAAGTGTAAAGGAGGCCTAATGCCCTGTACACACGACCAGTTTTCCTGACATGCCAAAACCTGACGTTTTTCCCGACGTGATTCCTCTCAAGCCTGCCTTGCATTCACACGTTCAGTCAAAAGCGCGGTGACATCCAACGCGTACAACGACACTATAAAGGGGATGTTCCATTCAAATGGCGCCAAACTTTGGCCTGCTTTTGCTGATCCTCGTGTTAGTAAAAGTTTGGTGAGAGACGATTTGCGCTTTTCAGCCTTGTGCTTTTCAGTCCATTACAGCGTGATGAATGTGCTATCTCCATTACAAACGCTAGGTTTACCAGAACAAGAGCTCCCGTCTCATAACTTGCTTCCGAGAATGCGCGTTTTCTCCCCTCGGAAAAGCATACACACGAGTGGTTTTCGCGACGAGAAAAAGGCTGATGGGAAACACGACGGGAAAAGATAGAGCACGTTCAAATTTTTTTGCGGGCAGTTTTCTTGTTGAGAAAACTGCTATGGAGCATACACACGACCGGTTTTCACGACCAATCTAAAAAATGGCAGTTTTCTTGTCGGGAAAACCGGTCGTGTGTACGCGGCCTAATGCCGCGTACACACGACCGTTATTCATGTCATGGAAAAAAAACGACGTTTTTCTCGATGTGATTCCTCTCAAGCCAGCCTTGCATACATACGATCGTGAAAAAAAATGCTCGAGCAAAGCACGGTAATGTACAACACGGACGACGGCACTATAAAGGGGACGTTCCATTAGAATGGCGCCACCCTTTGGGCAGCTTATGCTAATTACCCCGTCTCATAACTTGCTTCTGAGCGTGCGCGTTTTTCAACCCTCGTTAAAGCATACACACGACCGTTTTTCATGATGAGAAAAACAACGACGTGAAAAACGATAAGAAAAAATAGAGCAGGTTCTGAAATTTTAACGACCATTTTTCTCGTCGAGAAAAATGCTCTGGAGCCTACACACGACCGTTTTTCACGGGCAATTAAAAAAATTGCATTTTTTTCGTCATGAAAAACGGTCGTGTGTACGCAGCATAAGAGTTAGGCCGAGTTTACACTTATGTGAATTGGATGTGCATTTCCCCGCATCCAATTCACATGATAAAAAGTAGATGAAAGATGGATAGCCGATCTTGTGCGAAACGTCGGCTGTTCCCCTGTTCCTGTTTTTATGATTTGGTGATGTATTTGCTGTTTATTTGAATAAAAGAAAACCTGGACGTTTTTTTGGAGTGCGGCAATCCATCTTTTAACTACTTTTTATGCTTGCCTAGTGCACTGCCAGCACCCTTGGTATCCTGTCCTACACGTGTGACCATATAGTAGACCCACCTGGAGCGGTGACTCTCTTTCTTCAATTCACATGATAGGAGAGTGTGATTGGCTCTCAATGGAGCCGGTTCCCACAGGTGCGGGGCGGCCGCAGTCCGCACTGGAAAAGGGTCCTGTGTGTCTTCTGGTCCGTTTCAGGTCAGATTTCAGCAGTGGCGGCTGGTGCTCAAAATTTTCGGGGAGGGGGGCAAACGAAAATAAAAATAAAAAATTGCAGCCTCACTGTGCCCATCAAATGCAGCCACTGTGCCATCAATTGTCACCACTGTGCCATGCAATCAAACGCAGCCACTGTGCCATCAATTATCACCACTGTGCCATGCCATCAAATGCAGTCACTATGCCATCAATTTGCACCACTGTGCCATGCCATCAAATGCAGTCACTGTGCCATGCCATCAAACGCAGCCACTGTGCCATGCCATCAAACGCAGCCGCTGTGCCATGCCATCAAACGCAGCCGCTGTGCCATGCCATCAAACGCAGCCGCTGTGCCATGCCATCAAACGCAGCCGCTGTGCCATGCCATCAAACGCAGCCGCTGTGCCATGCCATCAAACGCAGTCGCTGTGCCATGCCATCAAACGCAGTCACTGTGCCATGCCATCAAACGCAGTCACTGTGCCATGCCATCAATTGTCACCACTGTGCCATGCCATCAAACGCAGTCGCTGTGCCATGCCATCAAACGCAGTCACTGTGCCATGCCATCAAACGCAGTCACTGTGCCATGCCATCAATTGTCACCACTGTGCCATGCCATCAAATGCAGTCGCTGTGCCATGCCATCAAACGCAGTCACTGTGCCATGCCATCAAACACAGCCACTGTGCCATCAATTGTCACCACTGTGCCATGCCATCAAACGCAGCCACTGTGCCCCTCAATTGTCGCCACTGTGCCAATTGTCACCACTGTGCCCCTCAATTGTCGCCACTGTGCATGTCACTGTGCCCTTTAATTGTTGCCACTGTGCCCATTGTCACCACTGTGCCCATTGATGCCACTGTGCCCTTTAAAATGCACTTACCTTAATCCTTCCACCTCCCTCGATGTCTTCTCCCGCCTTGGTGACGCTTCAGCCAATCAGGTTACCAATAACCAGAATTCGGCGAACCTGATTGGCTGAGACAGCCGTCAGTCTTATCCAAGGAACGCACCCCCCGTACGTTCCGAGGATAAGACATCCGGGAGCCGAGGGCTGTACTCGGAAAGCCTATCAGAGCCGCTGGCTCTGATAGGCACTTCCACACAGCCAACCAGCTGCCGTTATTCAGGTGGTCGGCGCTCAATGTCCGGCCACCTGAATAGACCAGCGGCAGCGGCCGGCAACAATAACATACATTCATGCAATGCATGAATGTATGTTATTTTCAGTGGCGGTGCGGAGCCAGAGGGGGCGGCGCTCCAGCGCCCTCTATGGACGGACCGCCGCTGGATTTCAGGCAAAAAATCTGACCAAATTCGCACCTGAAACGGTGAATGAGGACACACCAGATACCCCGCGCCGCACATAGGTGTCCGTTTATGAAGCAGTGGAAAATATCGTTCTCCGGCATTCACAGAGAAGATCTGCGATAGGGCACTGCGTCGGCGCGTCGCTTTAACTCACAATTGCGCAGTCGTGCAAGGCTGTACACAAACAAAATGTATGTCCTTTCCCCCCCACAAATAGAGCTTTCTTTTGATGGTATCTGATCGCTTCTGCTGTTTTTTTTTTTTTGCGATAAAAAACAAAAAAGCGTAAATTTTGAAAAAAATTATATTTTTTCCTTTTTGCTAGAATAAAATAAAAAGATCGCAATAAGCGTATATATTGATTTGTTGACCTCAGACACACAGGAATATGTATGACATCACAGTGTGACCTCAGACACAAAGGAACGTGTATGACATCACAGTGTGACGTCAGACACACAGGAACGTGTATGACACTTTTTATTTGCCGTTTACGATTGGGGATTTGGTAACCCCGCCCCCACCGCCTCAGCCGCTCACTCTAACAGACAGCTGTCAATCTCCGCAGCGGGTCACCTCACGTGCCCCCCCCTGGGCGTGGTTCCATTGGTTCGTGCCGCTCGGGAGCTGTGTTTCCATTGGTTGGTTCTCCCCGCCGTCTCCGGTGACGTCTTGGTGCTTATATAAGAGCGGGACGCCCTCTTCTCCGCCTGATACGCGCTCTGCAGAAATGAAGGCGATTTGTGTCCTGAAAGGAAGCACTGAGGTGACCGGCGTGGTCCGCTTCGAACAGGCGAGTATCGTCCTCTGTGCCCGGGCTGTCCCCGGAGTGTGAGCTCACCTCTGTCCGCTGCGTGTCATGCCTGGCCCGGCCTGCTGCGTCACGTGTGGGGTGTAGGCCCCGGGTTGGTGTACATTTGGGGCCCCTGAGGGGGGGATGCACCTGTCACGTGTTTCACTTATGGCGTCAGTAGTGCTGTGTTGCCTGGCAACTATGGCATTGCTGGTATCTGTGGTTCACCTGCGTGTAAGGGCTTGCTGAGTATGATATAAGGCATTGCTGGGATTTGTAGTTCTTTACACAAGTAGTTTTAGGTCTCTAGTGGCCCCCCCCTTTAGGGTGGAGATTTTTTTTCTTCTCATATGAAGGCCCCGCCTACATTAGTTGCATAACTTTTTAGTGTGATTTGTGTCAATACAAAGTCGCATGCCCATTGAATAGGAGTGTGATTCCTGCTTGACTCGCCTACGGTTTCCCTCACTTGGCGTTCAGCGTAAAGCGGAGTTGCACCCAAAAAATTGAACTTCTGCTTTAAATGATGGCGACCCCCTGACATGCCAAATTTTTTTTTGGGGGGGGGGGGGAACGGATACACTCGGCGCTGGATATAATGTCACCTATCCCCCCCCTTTGCAATCTTCTGGGTCACGTCAGATTGCCGGCCAGTCATGGTGTGTGGCTTGCGCATGCGCAGTGCGTGCCTGGCTCCCACAGTGACAATGCTGGCGTTGCAGAGAGGAGCGGCGCTTTGTACGCCTGCACCATTGGACAGGTGAGTGTCCGATTAATAAGTCAGCAGCTTCACTTTGTAGCTGCTGATTTTTATATGGGTAGAACTCCGCTTTAAGCGTTGATTACACATCGAAATTGCATAGGTCTGCGTTCCCTTGCAGGTTTTTTTTGCAGTCCATTCATTTGAATGTGCTGGACTGTACAAAAAATGCATGCACTACCCAAAAAAATAGAACTCCATGCCCAACTGCATGTTACTGCTAGACAATGAGTCTGTCTCCTGCAAGCACACTGCATTTGCCATCTGCGTTTTGGTGCCATTAAGGTGTTGGCTCCTGCAGAAGGTCGCAAAGGCTGTTTGTCTTTAAAGCGGAGCTCCACCCTAAAGTGGTATTTGCACCCACTTCCGGGCCACACAGTCTGTGGGCAGGACGTCAGATCCCCCCCCCCCCCCCCTGTTGTGTTCTGGGAAACGCACAGCTCCCAGAACACAGCGGGGACCAGTGAGCACGGCGCACACGACTCGCGCACAGGGCTGTGGACTCGGTAGATAAATGTTTCGAAAATCTAAATTTAGTTGGAGTCGGTGCATTGTTTGCCGACTCCAGGTACCCAAAATTTCCTCCGACTCCAGGTACCCAAAATTTCCTCCGACTCCACACCCCTGCTCCCGCATGCTCAGTAGGGCATGGGGCAGTGAAGCCGGAGCGCTTCACTTCCTGGTTCCCTCACCGAGGATGGCGGTGGGGGTAGCAGCAGAGTGACGAGCGATCGCTCGTCACTCTGCTGCCGACGGCGCAGGATTCCAGGGCAGGTAACTGAGCTAATAAAAGTCAGCAGCTGCAGTATTTGTAGCTGCTGGCTTTTAATAATTTTTTGGGCGGACATCCGCTTTAAAAGCAGTGCGCGAAATGTGCCTTTGCCCCTCAACATGCGGTTGTATACCCCAGTGTTTCTCAACTCCAGTCCTCAAGGTGCCCCAACAGGTCATGTTTTCAGGCTTTCAATTATTTTGCACAGGTGATTTAATCAGTTTCACTGCCTTGGTATCTACCACAGCCATTTCAACTGAGGGAAATCCTGAAAACATGACCTGTTGGTGCGCCTTGAGGACTGGAGTTAAGAAACACTGGTATACCCCCTACAGGTAAGGCTTACCTCTAGGTAAAATTAATATCTCCTAAAGGTGCACCGTTTAGGAGATGTTCACCGCGCATGCACTCTGAAGGTCCGGCAAATGCTGCAGGACCCTGCAAAAAAGACTAGTGTGCGCTGGAGTGATGTAATTGCGGTTTTGGCCACTCAACGCCAGCCACGAAACCGGAAGGCACGCCAAGGGGAAAATGTCGGCTCCCCCGGCAGTGACTGGTATCAGATGCAGATGCCCTGTTCTAAGGTATTTCATAATGAGCTAGTTTATGGTGCATACTAGCTCATTATGCATTTGCCTTACAGGTTTTTTTTGTGCAGGTAGACGTTGTAAACCCTCAAGGTTTTTTGCAGTAAGGTGAAAAACCTCCTGTAATGCTGCAGCCCCCCTCTTGCTTGCCCTTACCCAGTCTTTTCGGGGACGAGCACACCAGCTCCAGCCGGTGTCTTGGGTTTTGATTGGATTGATATCAGCACAGCCATTGGCTCCTGCTGCTGTCAATCAAAACCAATGACTGAAGGCGGCGAGGCCTGGTCCTCCTGTCTGTCAATAGATGCAGCAGCAGGACACAGGAGTATACCCGCATGGGTGCCCCAAGGGAGAGCGGCTTTCCAATGGGGCACTTGAGAAAAAGATCCGCTGAGGGACCCCAGAAGAGGATCATGGCCACTCTGTGCAAAATCAACTGCACAGAGGAGGCAAGTATGGCAGGTTTGTTTAAAAAATAACCTTTTAGATGCCCTTTAATTTATGTGATATGAGAAAACCTTTCTTCAGTCTCCTTCCCTCAGTACTCTCTCCTGGAGTATACACTGTGACCAGGGGCTTGGGATGGAATTCTTTTCAGACTGCACCCTGTAAAATGTTTAATGATTTGGTGGAGTCATGATTATTAAGAGTTATGATGGCTGTTGGTTACTTTGGTCTCTGGCCTGGCACTGGGGTTCCTTCTGCTAGTTGGTATGTGACTGGTACCAGTGGCACCTTCCTGTCTCTGCAGGAGATGGGACCCCCCCCCCCACTTTCCCTAAAGGTGTTTTTTCTTTTACATGCTCATGTCTTGATCTTGCTGTAGCAGCGGGGTCACTTTGGGACATTCTGTCAGAGGATGATTTTTGACCTTGATGTGACACTTGCCTGCTTTTCATACTCCCTTTTATTGCACATTGAGATCGAATTCTGGATGTCTTTACCTGCACTCCATGTCAGGTACTTGCATAAGCTTCTGCATACGCCTCTTGTACTCTGGGGCTGCAGGTTGCATAATCTGGACTGCTTTGTATTTTATAATCCTCCCTTGGCAAGGAGCTGGCCTCCACCTACTTCAGTGTTCAGCTTCAGTTTGCAGAAAGCTTTCACCTGGGAGCCAAACACTTGACACATTTAGTCTTAAAGAGGTTGCTGTTGAAACATCCCATCCCTCTTCTCACTGCCTCTAGTAGCAGAAGGCTTTTATCTCATTACTGTGAATGGGGATTAGAGAGGACCCTGGCTAGGCCTCTAAGCTTTGCAGAGACCATAACGTGTCACATGCTGCTCTTTGGACTTTACACTCAACAAAACTGGGTCAAAGGGACAAAACCAACAGGCCAGAAACACAGGAAGGATCGGATCAGATGTGAAAAGCCAAGCTTAGTGTAGCTGTCTCCTATGTGGATCTGCTAAAATGCCTTTCGTGAATGTAACTCTTGTGTCAAAACAGAATTAAAGTAGTTTAGGCTAAACTAAAATCTGTAAATTGACAAACATGCACCATCTAAGACTTTCCTATCTAGCCCTGTAAAAGAAATCGCTATATATATTATACCTTTTCTGAATCCACTCCGGTCCCACGCTGAGCTGCTGGCAGTGGCTTCTCTGTAGGTGAGTGCAGGAGAGGCAGCCGACAATGGGAGCCCCATTGAAGGTTTATGGGTGACGTCACGTCCCATTCATTTCCCAGCCGTTTGCTGTCTCCTGCATCTATTCTGCTACTGGAATCCAGACCGCCTTTAGGAAAGGTATGTATAGCAATTTTTTCTTTGGAAGGCTAGTTGGGTTAGTCTTGGCTTGTGGATGCAAGTAGTTTTAGAGATTTCAGTTTAAAAATGGAAGTTCACCCTAAAGTAGTATGAATTGTTTTTACCTAGGTGGGTGTAGCACCAATCTGTCCCCTGCCAGCTTAAACATAGATAACCAAGCAATCAAACACAGCTGATCACTCAGAGCTCCGTGAGCTGCTGACTGTTGGTCACTGGCTCTCCGCTCTAATACCCAACCCACCCCCTCTGGGCTCTGGAAGATATGAGGGTGGGAGTGGGCAGCTCAGGCTCAGCAGCTTGCTGAGGCTGTGTTGGGTGCCAGTCCAGGCCTGTTGGTGGATCCTGACATATGGTCACAATCCTTAAAGCGGATCTCCACTCTAAAGTGGAGTCCCGCTGATCGGAACCCTCCCCCCCTCCGGTGTCACATTTGACACCTTTCAGGGGGGAGGGGGGTGCAGATACCTGTCTACAGACAGGTATCTGCACCCACTTCCGGCCCTACGATACGGGCAAAAGACGGGTTTTTTCCTCGCTTCCCGTCCGTGCCCCGTTGTATGCTGGGAACACTCGGCTCCCAGCACACAGCGGGAGCCAATCGGCGGGCGCAGCGCGACTCGCGCATGCGCCGTAGGGAACCGGGCAGTGAAGCCGGAGCACTTCACTTCCTAGTTCCCTCACCGTGGATGGAGGGGGGAGCAGCAGGGTGACAAGCGATCGGCTCGTCATCTGCTGCGATCGGCGCTGGACTCCAGGACAGGTAAGTGTCCTTATATTAAAAGTCAGCAGCTGCAGTATTTGTAGCTGCTGGCTTTTAATATACTTTTTTAGTGGCACATCCGCTTTAAGCCTGGTCTGGCTCTGTGATGTCAGTAGGCTTCAGACCACTGTCTGCTGAAAACGGGTCACAGGAGTGCAGAGCAACTGGAGAAAAAAACCTTCAGCCTTTAGAACCACTTGAAGGGGCAGAGTTGAACAGCTCCAAGTGCTATACATGCGCTTGGTCCCCCGGGGTGTTGAAGCATTAAAGGGGTTGTAAAGGTAACTGTTTTTTCACCTTAATGCATCCTATGCATTGGCTAGGCTGGACGGATTGATGGCAGTGCAGCCATTGGCTGGCGCTGCTGTCAATCGCAGCGGATGGCGTGCCGGGAGTCGGCCGCGATGTATCACGGGAGCGCGCTCGCAAAAGCTTTCCACCTCGCTCGCATGAAGGTGGAAAGCTTTTGTGAGGAGCCGAGACAGCTGCCGAGGGACCCCAGAAGACAGGGTTAGGGGACACTGTGCAAAACGAACTGCACAGTGGAGGTAATATAACATGTTTGTTTTTTATTTTTAAAGTTTGCCTTTAGTGACCCTTTAAAACAAGTCAAGGATAGTTCATGAGAATGCCAACATTAGGAATTTACTGCCCAGATAAGGCTCACACTATTGTGGTTTCCCTGCAACCATGTTTGTGTGGGCACAGCAGCCCATTCATTTGACTGGACTGCCATATCCATGGAAAGCGCAGGGAAAAGGTCTCAACCAATTGGTCTCAACTGCATAATGCTATGGGGATGCCATCAAGAAGTAATGGCAGCCCCACACAGCTTTTAACAGCAGCATATTTTTGTGCAGGAAAGAATGCAATTGCAATCACATGCCTGCGTATAGTGTGAGCCTAGGCTTATTTCAGAGCGCAAAAGTTGTGCGAACCTGAGATGCGAGGAGCGTGCATATATTTGTACATTGTGGCAAGTGCTGCTGTGCCCCAAAACACTACGCCTGCAAGGCAGATGTATGTAATGGGATGTTGGAAAAGATCCCATAATAGGGTAATGAGTCATGTTCTATGGCAGAGTTTAATTTGCTATGTAATGATGACTTGGCGGTTTGTTTTTCCCTCGTGGATTGTGCATTGGGAAATGCTGTGTATTTATCCAAGTTCTGTATGTTGGCTTTAAAGGACAAGTTCACTTTTAAAATAAAAATGCACATCTTTTTGCAGGTAAAGGTGCATTTATTTTTATTGGCAGCCTGAAAAAAGCCTTGCACCCACTATCGGCAGATCATGGGTGCTATGCAGGGTTCCTGCAGACTGTCAGTGTATCTGTCTGCTCATACCTACATGTAGTGGCAGGCAGTTGCACAATGAGGGGAATCGTCAAACTACCTAGAGCACTCACCAGCATGCTGGCGGTTCATTGAAAATTACAAGCTGACAGGTTTATTTAACTATAAAGGGGGGGAAAATGGAACCCCGCACTAAGTGCCTAACTAATTATATAGTGAAATAGTCAATTCCAGTAAATTTTTATTATAACCGTTTTAAAATTGACTGGTCTAGACACTTCATGTCCTGAACTTATTTCATTCCTACTATATGCATATTCTGGAGGAATTCATAAAAAGATTAAAAATAATTCATATCCACCAAGTCAACCCAATGAGTTTCAACTTGTATGAAGTCTTCATCAGAGGTTAAAGGAACACTAAAGGCATGTTAAACATTTTATACTTTCCTCCACTGTGCGGCACGTTTTGCAGTGTCCCCGAATCCTGTCTTCTGGGGTCCCTCGGCGGCTGTCTTGGCTCCTCCTCGCAAAAGCTTTCCACCTTCATGCGAGTGAGCTCGCATGGTGGAAAGCTTTTGTGAGCGCGCTCCCGTGATACAGCGGCGGGCATAGCCACCGACTGTATGCCTCGGCCCGCCCACCGGCGCGTTGCGTCATCAGCTGTGATTGACAGCAGCGCCAGCCAATGGCTGCTATCAATCCGTCCAGCCTAGCCAATCAACGGCCAGGCTGGGAACCGAAGAGGATCACGTGGACGCGCGTGGGACTTTCGAGGGGTCAGGTAAGTAAAACGGGGATTCGGGGGCGTTGCCGTGGGATGTGTTTTTGATTTGCGAGCAACTTTAAAAAAAAATAAAAAATCTTACTCGATTTGCGAGTGACTCGCAAGATGAGCAGAATTCAAGCTAAATGGGCCTACAGTACCTGATTTGGCCTGAGGTATAGGGGTGCAGGAGCTGAGAAAAAGCCGAACATTGACCTGCAGTACCTCATTTGGCCTGAGGTAGGGGGGTGCAGGAAACAAGCTGAAGTGTCCTCAGTTATTTTTGGCACTCTCTGGTGGCGCCCCACCTCTGGCTGCATTCGGTATTGCATCCCATTGAAGTCGATGCAGAACAAATTATTTTCGTTTCCATTGACCAATGGGAAAACTCGCTTTGATATGTGATTACTTTGGATTACAGGCATACTCCTGGAACGAATTATGCTTGCAATCCGAGGTTCAACTACTTTTTTAGCTGATCCATAACATTTTTTTTAAAAGATATTATGATTTATAGATTCTTAGACATTTGTTATAAGAATCGTGGTGATTCAGTCAGGAAATTAAATGTGCAAGTTTCACACTTTGAAAGCCTGAAGGTGGCCATTGGATTGTGTGCTCCTGTATGCAACTAGGCTTCCCAAAAAACTAAATTTTCGGTGTCAAAAAATAATCATCTCTACAGAAACTTGTGGCAACAATAAAAATCTTCCATGCACTCAACATGCCTCTCACCAAATAACCAGGTAATTTGAGGAGTGTTTGAACTGTCCTGCCATTTTAGGGCCTCTAAAAACAATGTATTGCCAGCAAAGTTTCTACCGCATGCCTAATGTTGGGCATGTAATGGATTCCTCCATTCACATCAATGTGGATAGAAATCTGCCAGAAAAAATATGCTGAATAGGAACTACAGCCCACTGACCCTATGCATCTAATGCAATACACTGTTTTTACTTTCATTTTTTTCTCATCTGCAGGAAATAAAAAAGAATCTACTCCTGCAGTGCTGCAGGCACTGATGTATGTATTCTGAGTGTAGTAGCATGCTGCTGTCTGAGTACACAGATCAATGCTGCAGCTGATTGCCATTTCTGCAAAGCAAACAGTTAAAACACAGTAACAAACAGTAATAAAATAAATTTAAATTGTTACCAAACCCACAATAGTAAAAAGCGTCTGTGCAGTAAAGCATGCTTGTTATACTTGCTATGGAAGGGGTGTGTTGTGCAGGAAGGCTGTTTGATCCTGTATTTTCTGATCCTCCCCTTCCACAGTCCCCAATCAATCTGCTGATGGAACAGAACCCTAGAAGACACTCTGCACATGCTCAGTTTGTGTATTGCTGTTTTCTTGCGCCCTGTGATGATCACCCAATCAGCACTGTCCAGGCAGAGGGTTAGGGGTCATGCAGCCTCATAGGACAGTCAGAACAAACTCCTACAAGCTTTAACAAGTGGTTTGGCCGCTTAAAAAAACAAATGGTAGGTTGTGTAGTGAAGAAGCTGTCAGAAGGGGAGGAAAAAAGAATGGCAAGTAGGCACCCAGGGCCATGAGATATAGGATCAGGAGAGGATGCCAATGGCTGTGTAAATTTGGGTAGAGTAAAAATCCTGTTCTAGGATTGGCCACATTAAATTGGTGGGTACGATGTCCAACTAGTATGGTAATTGCGACTCAGTGCACATCTTGTGACATGTATGCATTCTTGAGAATCCAATCGAGGGTAAATACTGCTGCACAAAATGTTACTGGGTTGCTTCCTTGGAAGCCCAGGTCCTGAATCCAGGGGAGCAGATGGCAACACTGAAGCATTTTTGAGCCTGAAAGCGTGTTTGGAACATACCCATCAGGTGCTGGCAGGGACTAGCACAGAGGTGGGTGGAGATACAGGGGTGCAGACACAAGAGCAGAGAAGTTGGGTGACAGGCGGGGTAGAGGGAAAAGCATTAGGGAGGCAAGCTCTGAGCTGGCACATCCCAATAAGTCTGCCCTGTTGTGTGATGTTGGGGAGACAAGTCAAGTAGTGGCATTACTGCAGCAGAGCGACTCCCCTAGCTGCCAGGGGAAAAACTCCAGGCCAGATGCAATGCTTGACAGTCATGAGCAAGGTTCAGCAGGTAATATTGGGGGCATTGGTGGCGGGGTGACTAGTATATCTAATGACAAGGTAAGTTGGCAATTCCCAATTGAAGCCTCAACAACAAACTAAAGGGGCATGATTGCTAAAAGCTGTGCACATACAAATGGTACCCCTTGAACAAGGGTTACTTCAAGTCCATAATATCTTGCCACTGCTCCCCATGTAGTCAGGGCATTCATGGGGGCTCCACTTTTTTTTTTTTCTCCCCTCAGATTTTAAAACTATGTATAGCTTGTGGCCCTTTCAGAACTTGTACTGTTTGACCACACATCTTGCTTGGGAGATTGCTTGATTGCAAGCCTGCCAGTAAAATGTACCAGGGTGTATAAAAATCTGCAACTTTTTAGGAAAGGTAATTTAAGAGGGGACAAAGTTGCAGTAATCTTGCTGCAAAATTGAAATGTGCTCCAGCGTGCTCATAATTGTGCACTATATTCTGTAAATGCACTGTGGGGTGCGAACTATAATGAATTGCAACGCACTTGTTTAAATGTTCTAATTACGAGGATACCGATGGTTCAGTGCTGGAAGGGCTAGGGTACATGCTAGGGTTTTGGCTTGTTCCACCTACTCAAAGCACAAAGTGATCTCTGACTGACCTTAGTGGAACTTCAAAGCCCATGTACACAAGCCCTAATGGTCCTAATGCAGGGCTCGACAAATCCTGGGCGCCAGATCGCCATGGCGACTAGAAATGGGGTCCTGGCGACTTGGCTTGGAAGGGGGGCCATCTGGTGGTGAGCCGTTGGTATTACAAGTTATTACCACCAGATGTGTGAGCTGGCGCCATCTGGTGGTGGCCGTTGGTATTACAAGTTAAACAGCAATTCTAATGTAATTTTTCACTATTTTCACTGCCATCTTTTTCCCTCTAATTAGAACCCCCAAACATTATATATATTTTTTCTAACACCCTAGAGAATAAAATGGCGATCGTTGCAATACTTTCTGTCATGCCGTATTTGCGCAGCGGTCTTACAAGTGCACTTTTTTGGGAAAAAAATTACACTTTTTTTTTTTTAATTAAAAAATAAGACCACAGAAAAGTTATCCCCATTTTTTATTTTTTTTATATTATGAAAGATAATGTTACGCCGAGTAAATTCATACCCAACATGTCGCGCTTCAAAATTGCGTCCGCTCATGGAATGCCGACAAACTTTTACCCTTTTAAAATCTTCATAGGCGATGTTTAAAAAAATCTACAGGTTGCATGTTTTGAGTTAGAGGAGGTCTAGGGCTAGAATTATTGCTCTCGCTCTACCAATCGCGGTGAAACCTCACATGTGTGGTTTGAACACCGTTTACATATGCGGGCGCTGCTCACGTATGTGTTTGCTTCTGCGCGCAAGCTCATCGGGACGGGGTGCGTTTTCTGGCTCCTAACTTTTTTTAGCTGGCTCCTAGATTCCAAGCAAATTTGTCAACCCCTGTCCTAATGGGTCTTCATTATGTTTGGTTGACTCGCTGCTTCAAAGGGTTCTTTTGTAAACTACCTCTCCAGGCCAGACAGTTTAGTTGAGGTGATCCTGTCACTTGTTGGTAGATGGTATTATAGTGCTGACCAGTGACAGTATGTCAGTTGTGTATGTTTGTCATATTTATGTGGGTTGCATGCTATTAATGTTTCTTTTAACATAGGAAGGAGATGGACCAGTAACCGTTACCGGTCAAATCACTGGCCTGACTGATGGGAAGCATGGCTTTCATATCCACGCATATGGAGATAACACCAACGGTACGTGCAGTTACTTGGAAAATCACTGCCTGCTGCAATTGCTTGCCATTACTGGATGACTTTAATAATAGGATTTTATCTTTTAAAGTGATTCTAAAGGCATACTTATAAAAAAAAAAAACTTGCCAGCTCTGTGTAATGGTTTTGCAGAGAGCAGCCTGGTCATCTTCTGGGGTTACCCACCAGTGCTCATGGCTCCCCCCTGCCAAGTTTGCCAAATGCTGATTGCACAACAGTCTTGAAGGGGGTTAAAGTGTGAAAATGCAGGTAGAGTAAAATGAGGGGGGGTGGGTGTTCACATCTTTACACTGCAGATTAGTGTAAATGACCAAGGGGAAATGCTATAGGTCCATTAACGGTGAATCGGTTTCTTGGCAAGGCTGGTGGAACTGTGTATCAGTATAAATTTGTGATGTATTGATATGGACAGTTCATACCTGATATTGGTAATACTTGCTGCATATGTCTGGATTCTGTACCTGCTAATAGAAACTTGTTAGCAGGCAGGACCTTCAAAAGCTTTTTTCCTGTAATGGTAGCCAAGCAGTGCCAATCTAAGTGTAGCAATGTTATTAACACATTTAACTTGGTAATGCACTCACTAGAAGGTGAATAAAAGCAGGAGCACACAGCTCTGAACATGTGCATGTCACAGCTGCCTTCCCCAGAGACCAGGTACTTCCTGCATGAAAGCTTTCCCTTGCACTCTTCTCGTCCTAGCCCGGGACACTGGCGCTGAGTATGATGACACTGCACTCCATGAATGCCTCTTCAGATCCCTGACACCCATCTGCTTAAAGATGTGCCTGCTTTCGTTCTAGTGCAGGGGTAGGCAACCTCGGCCTACCAGCTGTGATGAAACTACAAGTCCCATGAGACCTTGCAAGATCCTGACAGTCGCAAGTCCTAGAGGCATGATGGCATTTGTAGTTTCACCACAGCTGAGGTTGTCTACCCCTGTATCTAATTATCTAATGTGTGCGTTACTACTTGTGTTAATAACATTTTTGCTGCTTGTCTTCTGCTCTTCAGCATGCTGCCTCTCCTGTTGGGTTCTTATTTCATGTGGTTACCGCCCAGGTTTATGGCCTTTTTTTTTTTTTTTTTGGATCATTTTCCTTTCTCTCATTGTCCATGGACGGACACAGCTCCTTAAATCTTGACATTTTAACGTCCCCAAGCAATCAAAAACCAACTTCACCCCAAACAAGCAGAGCTCCTCAACAGAGGAGTTGCAAACTCAAACAGCCGCCTGCAAAACCTGCGGCCGAAGGAAGCATCTGAAGATGCACTCAACCTTGTAAAACTTGGAAAGTGTGAACAGACGACCAAGTCGCTGCTTTACACACCTGTGAAACAGATGCTTGATGTCGGAAAGCCCAGGAAGCACCAATGGCCCTGGTCGAATGCGCCGTGACGGGAAAGGAGGCGCCCGCCCCTTAAGGGCGTAGGCCTGGATGACTGTCTGCCTGATCCACCGTTTTTAACCTGTTATGTATTTGTACATATTGAGATCTCCCTGAGAGAATATATTTGGTTCTTCTAATGCTTCCTCATAGCGGAGTTCCTCCATGCCTCTTAGCAGTTTGGTTGCCTTTCTCTGCACTTTCTCCAGTTTCTCTATTGAGAACTGTTGTCCAAAGCTGAACTGCATATTCCAGGTGAGGTCCAGCTAATTTGTACAGAAGCAAAATTGTGACTCTTGCTCTGCAGTTGATACCTCAGTACAATACAGGACTTTGCTTTGAAAACTGCAGCTTGGCATTGCATGCTATCAAGCTTATAATCTACCAAAACCCCCAGAGCCTTCCTCGCAACTGATTGTTCCAGCTCTACTCCCCCCTAGTATGTATGATGTGGGCTACACTTTACATTTATCATTTGCCACACAGTTGCCCAGTTAAACCATGCATTTAGGTCAGATGTAAATTAAGACATCTTGTAAGAACGTTCCACTGCATTGCTTGGTATCGTCTGCAAAGGGTATTTAATCCCAGACCCTGTATCAATAAATTAAGGGTCCCAACACTGAACCTTGGGGTACACCACAGATAACCTTAGACCGTTCAGAGTATGAATCATTAACCACTACTCTGAATTCTGTCTTTTAGCCATTTTCTCTATTTACAAACTTTTAGTCATTTGGTCTATTCTGTGCCCAGCGTAGTCACAACTTGCACCTCTTCTTGCCCTCTTACAAACTTGGGGCATCCAAGTCACAGGGTGCCTTGATGTTTTGTGAATTTTTGGGGAAACTAGTTCAGAAGACCCTTCAGATACTTCAGACATTTGTTTGGGTAATCCAAAAATCTGCTCTCAAACCTTCCCTTTGCATGGAATACTTGGGCCTTGTTTTAGACACAGCCCAAGCAAAGGTATTTCAGAAAACAAGCCCTTTCCTTTAGACATTGAGCTGAAAGAAGCTCCCCTCGTTGAGGTTCTCAAAGTCTGGGGTCTTATGGTGGCCTCTGTTTGGAGCAACCTTATTCTACACAAATATAGAAAAAACAAGCTGCGTAATAAATTTGATAATTCAACCCAGAAGCTCAACAAGCATAAATATTTGAAATAATTGTACTCTAGGTGTATTAATCACTGCAACAGGTAGGTTGCCCTACTTGTATTAAATTCTGTGATGTGATAGAGAAAACCTCCACCTTCTTAAACGGCTGCCTCTTACCGAAAGAAGATCCCAACCAGAGATCTTCTGTTGGCGTATGGCTTTCTAACCCAGCCTAGGGGGGGGGGTCTATGCAGCAGGATATCGTTTCTCCGGTATCCAATGGGTCTCCCACTGCTCACAAATGGTCAGATGTGATTACAACCAGGTGAGGAAAGAAAGAAGACTGACATAGCATAATCCAGTAAACATTTTAATATAAAATTGGATCGATAAAATCGCACTTACAATATGAAGATAAAAAAATCGCATGTGAAAATTTGTAGCCAGCTAACACGGCCCGTTCACTCCGGGACTCTGTATGTAGTCATGACGTCGGCACGCCGCTTCACCCTATGTCGTTTCGTCACAAATGACTTGCGTACCCCAGGACAAAGTCATTTGTGACTAAACGACGTAGGGTGAAGCGGCGTGCTGACGTCATCACTACATACAGAGTGCCAGCTGTGTTAGCCGGCTACAAATTTTCACATGCGATTTGTTTTTTTTTGTTACCATTTTTATCTGTAGAAGATCAGCAAATCTTCAGCTTCTGACCATCATTTGATGCGTCTGTTTTTTTTTTTTGGGGGGGGGACATTTACTATATTACCTGTTGTAGTGATTTCAATACACCTAGAGTACAATTATTTCAAATATTTATGCTTGTTGAGCTTCTGGTTTGAATTATCAAATTTATTACGCAGCTTGTTTTTTATATATATTGCTGCATTTTCATTCACTATTTGTTTACTGACAGCGCAGTATCACCACTTTTTTTTATTTATTTTTTTGATTATTATATCTATTCTACACAAAGCCTCAACACATGTTGGCATGGAACAAATACCCACTACACCTGCTCGTGCTCCTACCCAGCCAGGCAAGTAACTTCTAGCTTGGTTGATTTCCAACCCAGCCTTGGCAGTGGGGAATTGGTCACTGGAAGGTGATGACAGATGCCAGTTTCTAAGGCTGGGGAGGATTGTTAAATCTTTGCATTTAGGAAACGCTATCTCCTGAGGAAGACAAGCATCATGGTGCTCAGAGCAAACAAAATGGCTTTGCATTACTATATCCACCTTCAGAGAAACTCATCAGGATGCGGTCAGATGGCTGTAACCAGTGGCCTACATCAATCATTAACCACCGGGCCATTTTTTTTTAGATCCAGCACTGCGTCGCTTTTCACAAATGGAGCTTGCTTTTGGTGGCATTTGATCACCTCTGTTTATTTTGCGCTATAAAGAAAAAAGCGACAATTTTGGAGTAGAAGTTTTTTTTTTTTTTTGCTATGTCCCCAAAATATATAAATCAAATTTCTCCGTTTAGGCTGATATGCATTCTTCTACACTTCTGGTAAAAAAAAAGCAATAAGCGTATATTGATTTGCGCAAAAGTTATAGGGGCTATATTTATGGCTTAACTGGTAATGCTGGTGATTTTCAATTTTTATTGTGACTGCAACATTATGGCGGACACACTTGACGCTATTTTGGGACCATTGCATTATTCTGACCTGATGCATGTGTTTTTGTCTCCACAGGCTGTGTAAGTGCTGGTCCACACTTCAACCCCCACGGCAAGACCCATGGTGGGCCAGATGATGAAGTGAGGTAAATATACTTTTTTTTTTTATATAGTTTTACTGGAAGTCATTCAAAATCAACAGTAAATGTTGGCTAAGAAATAAAATTACTTGTAGTAATCAGCCAGTGTTTGCCACACTACTAGAAAAATCAGATGGCATAAGTTGTCTCTGTATTTCTCTCCTTCCTAGAGCAGCGTTTTTGGCTTTATTTTACCGATGTATGGCTTGAGATGAAGAATCTAAACAAAGGCCAATGTACAGTACAATGAGCTGTGCACATGACTGCCTGCTGGTGTTTACTCAGTTTGGTGTCTGTCATTCTGTAAACAACATGTGGACAGATCAAGTCATATGCTGCCTCTAGGCCTGGCAGACTGTACTGTGGCATGGAGATTTAATAAAAAACAAAGGTAATGGCATTATTGCTGGGGAAGCCAAACTTCATTAGTTTACTCAAATTGGCAACTAAATCATAAATATTACAAACCTATACAAGTCATAGTACATACAGTTTGAATACAAGTGCAAATAAAGTTACCCAGTGTGATTAATAGTGTGCAAAAGCACATTAATGTATCATGCATTAATAATCAATGCTGCTACAGTCAGCAGCCAGGTGATGTCACTTCTGGCCAAGACTGGAAATCCTAGTGAGCAGACCACAGAATACGCTTTTCTAAGGTGTGATTCCTTATGGAATATAAGTGTAATATTTAAATTGAATTTGTTATACTGATTTACACTATGGGAAGCATTCTATGTTTACAATTCTAATTCTGGATTACTGTGGAGAGGATTGTGGCACAACAGGAGTAGACATTTGAGGCTTGTGCAACCAAGTTCTTATAGACCTACGAGTATAAGCCTACACTCAAGGTGAGTGACCATTCTGCATATACAGTAAGGTTGTGTTGGTTCACATGGACTAATCACTGACTAGTTGAGCATGAATTGTGCACTAGATGGAGAGATTAATCTCGAATTTCTATCTCTGGAATGGTTTAACATCACAATGGAATAAGTTTAGGTTTTTGCCCATTCACTGGTTAACTCCTGCCAGTTAAGGGTGTTCAGCTATTTTTTTTTTTTTCCATTTCATATGTACTTTGTGATTTGCCACAGCTGTGAACTAAACCTCAAAGCCAACCTACCTTAAGCTCATGTAAGTGCTTTACATTGACATGACCTGCAGGTCTATGGAATGCTAATCATTTAATTTGCTGTCCTTAATGCAGTTAGATCGTGCCTACAGGTCCAGCTACCTTCTCTTGCCTATGGGGGGGCGGCGCCTAAACTGTACAGGGAACGTTGACATCTTTTTTTACTCTTGGGTGCTTCTTGCATGTTCAACTATGTAATTTGTCCTTTCTGAGCTGTCTTTGTTTTTTAGGCATGTTGGAGACCTTGGAAATCTAACATCTGTTGGTGGTGTTGCTGATATAAATATTAAAGATAAACTAATTTGTTTAAAAGGAGAGCATTCTATCATTGGACGCACAGCAGTGGTAAGTGATATTACTCATCAGACCACTACAGGGGGCAGATGCAAACAATATGTACATTTCCTGCAGCAAAGGGTTTAGAGAAAGCAAAGTGGAAACCGTCATACACCATCCTATACTCGGGTAATCTAAAGCACCAGGCCCGGTGCCTTCTGGGTTTTTCAGGGGTGCCATGGAAAAATGCCCCAAAATTATCAAGCCTGCCTCTGTTACACAAAGCTAGTGATTTACTATGTGCAGCATTACAACCTTAGCTTGCTGGCCCAACAGTTTAGTCAGTAATTGATGTTGGATGCCTGCGGTTGTCTTTGCTTGCTCCTCTCTGCTACCCCTTGGGCCATGTTGGCTGTGAGAAGGGAAATGTTGGGATACTAGTCGGTACCAGTGTGCAAAGGGGTATTTTGCTTTGTAAGCATAAATTACCTCTTATGTTGGGTGTCCTACATGTGTGGATGTTGCTGCATTGTGTAAAACCTAGTTCAACTTTTTTGAATGGAGCGCCTTGATTGTAAAGAATTGTGCAGCGATTTTCAACCTGTTTAGGCACCCTTATCTAGAAAAAGGCAAAAAAACAGAAGCATGGTCCAGTTTGCTACAGCAGGGGGAAAATCCTTCATGATTCCATTAGAGGCAATTTGATATTTGCTGGTTAAAGCGGATGTGCCATGGTGGAAAAAATATTAAAAGCCAGCAGGTACAAATACTGCAGCTGCTGACTTTTTTAATATTAGGATACTTGCCTGTCCTGGAGTCCAGCGCTGATCGCAGCAGAGCACGAGCGATCGCTCGTCTCTCTGCTGCTCCCCCCGCCATCCACGCTGAGGGAACCAGGAAGAGAAGCGCTGCGGCTTCACTGCTCGGTTCCCTACGGCGCAAGTCGCGCTGCGCCCGCCGATTGGCTCACACGCTGTGTGCTGGGAGCCGAGTGTTCCCAGCACACAACGGGCGACAGACGGTAAGTCAGAAAAACCCGTCTTTTGCCCGTAGCGTGTGGCCGGAAGTGGGTGCAAATACCTGTCTTTAGACAGGTATCTGCTCCCCCCTGAAAGGTGTCAAATGTGACACCGGAGGGGGGGAGGGTTCCGATCAGCGGGACTCCACTTTAGGGTGGAGAACCGCTTTAAACTCCACTTTTATTGCCTAAGGCCAGACAGACTGAGTAATTTTCTTTCCTGCAACCATAGGAAAGAGAATCGCTTGACTGGAATTCCTCCCACAGCCGTTGTGCCCTCCAGGCAGGAGGAAATCTGTACCTGTTGGGAGAACAGTGATTACTGCTAGTGGCTAGTACTGCTGCTGGCAATAATTGCATGTAAAATTCAGAAGGCTCATTGTACCCAAGTTGATCGCTTAACTTGGGTACATTCAGCCTGCCCATACGTGACAGTATTTGAACAGTCTAGCCAGCCTACATGTTGGTATCCAAGTTGCATTCATTCCTAAAAATGCATAAAATATAACTGAGCTGGCTGGAACTAGTCCTTGATGGTCTATTCACTCACAAATCTGGAAATTCTTGCAGAACCTGTAATTGTAAAAGCAGGTTACCTTGACCCAATGTCAAGTAGAACAAAGATGCAGGCAGCTGAAGGTTTTTTGGGGAAAATATTTGCTTAGAAGTTCTAATTGCTCCAATATCTGTAGCCTCGCTGACTGGCAGGAATGGGGACAAGTTCCTCAACTTTAACAGGAAAGGTGAGCTGCAAATAACTTGTCCTGTGGTGTAATAATTTAAATATGATTTTTTTTTTTCTTTTTCACTGTAGGCGGCCTAGTTGGGTTAAACTTGGGTGGTTTAACCCTTTTTGCCATCAGGTCGTACATAACAGCGGGGTGGGGGGGGGGGGGGTGTTTATGGCACACAATCCAGTGGCTCCAGCCACTGATTGTGTGAAACTGACAGGCATTCTCCAGCGTGTCAAATGAGAGCATTCAGTCGGCTCTGCTGCCCAATTGCTTGCCTACTGCCGGTTCCCCCCGCAATGCTTACCGGGCTCCGCTTGCCCATTGGTTAGCCCGAGAGCTCAATAGAAGGTGCCAGTGGCTAAGAGCAGACACAAGTCCACTCTCCTCCCCTTTGTATGACCTGGGAAGTGATGTTGGTTTTGGAGTCGAGCTCTGTCATGAGCTAGCTCAGCCAGGAAATGTTTTGCAATATGATTTGCAAAACATTTAGTAAAGCAGTCTTTTAGACCCTGCATATCACCAATAATTCCTGTCGCCTAAAATGATCACATGGGGACTTTTTGTCCCATGTTTGCAAAAAGTAGTTTAAAGCACAACCCCCCCCCCCCCCCCCCGAAAAAAAAGTGACCAATAATTCTAGCACAAGACCTCCCTAACATTTAAAGGGGGTTGTAAAGGTAAAACAATTTCCCTAAATAGCTTCCTTTACCTTAGTGCAGTCCTCCTCCACTTATCTCATCCTTCCATTTTGCTTTTAAATGTCCTTATTTCTTCTGAGAAATCCTCACTTCCTGTTCTTTTGTCTGTAACTCCACACTGTAATGCAAGGCTTTCTCCCTGGTGTGTCGTGCTCGACCCCTCCCTTCGACTACAGGAGTCAGGATGCCCACTAACACACAGCTCCTTTCTCTGCAACGTAGAGAGCGTCCTGACTCTCCTGTATTCCAAGGGAGGGGGCGAGCACGACACTCCACACCTGGAAGAAAGCCTCACATTACTGTGTGGAGTTGGACAGAACAGGAAGTGAGGATTTCTCAGAAGAAATAAGAAAATTTAAACGCAAAATCGAAGGATGAGACCATAGAGAATAAAATGGCGGTTGTTGCATTATTTTATGTCGCACTATATTTGTGCAGTGGTCTTTCAAGTGCATTTTGTGGGGAGGGGAAAAATACACTTCAATAAACTTTAAAAAAACAGTAAAGTTAGCCCAATTTTTTTTATATAATGTGAAAGATTTGTTATGCTGAGAATCGTGATCTTTACTCTAAGCAAAAGTTATTTTAGCCAGGATTGTGCAGCTCTAATGTACACCCATCTTTCACTATTGAATTGTGTTAAGACTATTCCCTGAAGTGAAGGTCCCTTGAGCCAATCCACCCTATTGGGTATAGATGGCGGTGTAGGAATTGTCATACAAATACTTTCTATATCACAAATCCACCTTTATTTGTATGCTAATCTCCATATGCCTTATTGATGAGCTTGCTCTGAGGTTTTTGTTTTGGGTGTGGAGAGTCTGAAATCTATCAAAGTTGGTAAACGTCCTGGACTTCATGGTCCATGTTCCGATACTCTTCTGAGTTTATCTCTTGGGCCGAGGGTGGCCTGGATGATGTGACCCTGACGCCATGATGGAGTGATTCTTGTCCCTTGACCCTTTTCCCCTGTCTCTCTGCCCCCCTCTGTCTGCCCATGCTTCTTCTCCTTCTCTTGATCTCTAAATGCTTCCTTAGGAATCTATAGAGCTAAACGTATCATGGCCCCGACCCGCTTAGTATTCCTGATTCGTTATGTGACCCCATGTCTTATTTGGCCTGCAGACTCATGCATTCTCTCCCCTAATATGCCATATACGGCGCAACACTGACCCCCTCACAGATACGAGGTTGGTAGATGCAATTAATATTCATATTATATATTTGGGGATTGTTTAGTTGAACGGCCTTGTAGTGGTCCGCATACACATGCTCTCGTTCCCATTTCTCAAGTATCTTAGACATGAGTTTGTTATGTCAAACACGTTGCTTACTGCTGATGTAAGTGTTTTCACTGTATGTAATGTTGAGACGCTATCTGTCTATGTGTTTCTTCCTTTTCTTCTTATGAATAAAATAAGATTGAATTAAAGTTGGTAAACGTTCTAAACCTGTACTCCCTTTTTATTGTTTTTATTTTTTTTAGGTCCATGAGAAGGAAGATGACTTGGGAAAAGGTGGAGACAATGAGAGCCTAATAACTGGCAATGCTGGTGGGCGTTTGGCCTGTGGAGTCATTGGAATTTGCCAGTAAAATGGAATTGTATGGCATTATTCATTCAGTTTAACCACCACCACCTATTACACGTGTTCTGTTATGTCTGCAGTTTGGTTCTGTTCAGTTCCAGTAAATTAATCTCAAGTGCTGTTGGCAACTGTTGCATTGCATAATTTTATATAAAAGCACTGGTAACATTAAACTTTGTAATTGTTTGTTTCACTAATTCAAAACTTTTTTTTAAAGCAACATCTGAAAGGGCTGAGAACAAATGGATGGTCCCAAGCATTGCCTAGGGCAGGGATATGCAATTTGCAGAACCAAGTCCCATGAGGCATAGCAAGACTCTTGACAGTCACAAGCATTACACCCAGAGGCATGATGGGACTTGTAGTTTTGCAGCAGCTGGAGGTCTGTAGTTGCATATCCCTGGCCTAGGGTCACCTAGCAGTTTATTTTTCTCATTACTTTTCCTGTTCTGTATGAAGGTGGTCATCTTGGTAGAAAAGCACAGCATGACCTCTCAAAATATCCTGAGACCACTGTCCGAGGCAGCAGTGTCATTGATCCCCCTTCTGCAAATGTACAGCTGAATCTAGGCACAGGGGTGCCTGGCCCCTTACATGAGGTGTACTCCTGTTCAGGTGGAATTCCAGACAACACTTAATTTGAACAGTATTTGCTCTGGAGTTTAGTAAAAGTGTACTATCTCTGGTTGTGGGATGTCTAAAAGAAAATTGGGTCTCTGGTGGTATGTGAACAGTCCAATGTCCCCAAACTCAGCAGGTAGAATGAAAATATCATATTCCCCCTATTAACATATTGTGGGGGGTGGAGGAGATCCTTCCAGCTGTGGTATTTAATGTCAACCGGTGAGCAGGTTCACACTGGGGCAACTCGTCGGGTGGCTCAGCCGCCTGACGAGTCGCGTCCCATTCAATGCAATGGAACCGTTTTAATAGGAGCGAAGTTGTTTTGCAGGTCGCCTCTGAAGTCGTCTTCAGGACGACCTGCAGAGTCGCTCCCGAAGTCTTGCCGCGGAAGTGTGAACCGGCTCTAGAAACTCGTATAGAATCAAATTAAGACAATAAAATTATTTATTTCATATAGAAATATTACAGAAAAATTTTCATATTGCAATATAATCATGAACGGCCAACATTGTCAGTATAGTTTTATCCCTATATGGTGATCATAGAGGCCCAACACATTTCCTGCACTTGGTCCACTTCTGCGGGAGCCAGTGATACACAATTTGTACAGCATACATTCTTGATGGAACAATTAAACTTAATTTGTACATGGTTCCTAGTCACCCCATTACCTACTATGCCCTTGCATTGGTTCAAATTTGTCCAGTTCCTACTGGATGGGCTGAATTTTTGATTCATGTATGGCTGGCTTTAGGCCTTATTCAAGCTTGGTTACATGACAATAGAATGAGAAAATACACTTTTACCAAACTAACTTTTTGAAATGCTAGTAGCATTTTATGGATACTTGGAAATCTACCCCAGACAAACTCGCTACACTTCTGTAAATTGAATCCTTTTTAGAGAATGTGATGGGCCCTCCTTACAAAGCACAAATGACATATCTAAACCACTGGCAACAATGACTGCCAAAGTGAAAATGGCAAGTGTCAATATTTTGTGTGGCCACAATTTTCCAGCACTGCCTTAACCCTCTTGGGCATAGAGTTCACCAGAGCTTCACAGGTTGTCACTGGAGTCCTTTTTCACTCCATGACAGCATCCCGAAGCTGGGGGGATGTTGGAGACCTTGTGCTCCTCCACCTTCTGTTTGAGAATGCCCCACAGTTGCTCAATAGGGTTTAGGTCTGGAGACATACTTGGCCAGTCAATCACCTTTACCCTCAGCTTCTTTAGCAAGGCAGTGGTTATCTTTGTGTGTTTGGGGTCATTATGTTGAAATGCGACCCAGTCTGAAGGGAGGGGATCATGCTCTGCTTCAGTATGTCACAGTACATGTTGGCATTCATGGTTCCCTCAATGATCTGTAGCTTTCCAGTGCCGGCAGCACTCATGCAGCCCCAGACCATGACACTGCCACCACCATGCTTCACTGTAGACAAGACACACTTGTCTTTGTTTACCACTTGACATCTGAACCAAATAAGTTTTTATCTTGGTCTCATCAGACCACAGGACATGGTTCTAGTTATCCATGTGATTAGGCTGCTTGTTTTCAGCAAACTGTTTTTTGTGGGCTTCCTTCATCTTTAGAAGAGGTTTCCTTCTGGGACGACAGCCATGCAGACAAATTTGATGTAGTGTACGGTCTGAGCACTGACAGGCTGACCTCCCACCCCTTTAACTTGAAGAAATACTGACAGCACTCATAAGTCTATTTCCCAAAGACAGCCTCTGGCTATGATGCTGAGCATGTGCACTCGACTTCTTTGGTTGACCATGGTGAATCCTGTTCTGTCACACCGCTTTATGGTCTTGGCTACTGTGCTGCATCTCGGTTTCAGGGCCTAGGCCATCTTTATGTAGAGTAACAAATCTTTATTTCAGGGACTCCGTTCTTGGCCACGAGGTACCACGTTGAACTTCCAGTGACCATTAGAGTGATAACACACCTGCTCCAAGGTCACTATTCACACCTGAGACCTTGTAACCCTGAGTCAAATGACACAGGGGAGGGAAAATGGGTAATTGTGCCCAATTTGTACATTTTCAATTAAAGGTATACTCCCTTTTGTTGCCAGCAGTTTAGACATTAATGGCTGTGGTGGGGAGGGCCTCCAGTGCCCTCTGCTGCTTACCAGAGGCGATCAGGACCTTTCCACTGCTTGGCATGGAGCTAGCTGAGTGAGGGGTAGATAAACCCCCCCACCTGGCGCCATACTATTGCAGGGCAGAAGCAATGTCAAAACGTCACTCCCGCCCATAGCTCTTAAAGGGACTTTTTATTATTGCATTTTTGTGTAAATATAATTTAAGGTACTAAGCCAGGGGTCTCAAACTGGTGGCCCTCCAGCTGTTGCAAAACTACACGTCCCATCATGCCTCTGCCTGTGGTAGTCATACTTGTAACTCAGCCTTGCAATGCCTCATGGGACTTGTAGTTTTGCAACAGCTGGAGGGCTGCCAGTTTGAGACCCCTGTATAAGCTAATCAAACAGCTGAGTTTGTTTAAAGGGTACCTCTGCCTCAAATGCAGCAGGCCAAGGAGCTTTCATCAGATTGGCTAGATGTGTCTTCATGCTAGCAGAGGATGCAAGATCCTCTGTACAGCTCAACTTTTATTGCAGAAGCAATTTGCCAAGGAATCTTCAGACTAGCCAGAAGTGCCAGTCTACCAACGGATGATGCAATATCCTTTGCAGAGGCATGGGAGCAGCAATATGGATTGGGAAATTAAGGACCATACTACTATTAGAGTATTGTGTGGCCTGCGTTGGAGTTCACGTCAGTAGCCAAGGCTATTTGGTTCTCTGCACACAAATTGAAGGCAATCTTGGCAAATAATACATCTCTTTGGGGTTTGAGCCCTGAGTAAAATTTAAGTGACCAGTGAGGCTACTCTATAGGCCCTTTGATCTGCCGAGATGGAAGGGGACAAATGTTTTTCGGATTGGAGGTAGGTGGGCGTAAATGGACATCTGTAGAGGTGAATTGAGGGTCCCATTTGGTTGGGCTGATTGTGTGAAAAGGGCCCAAGACTGCTTTTACACTGATGTGCTGCAATTTTACTTATACTGTGAGTGCAGCTGTGTCTATCCTGCAGACTGACTGAACTTTGCCATATACTCCACCTGTGGCAAAAGCCAGCACTGTAGAGGAAGCATTGGCTTATGGGGCTCTGCATCGCAGCCGCTTTCTTCCTCTACCACCAGCTTCACATTGCAACACTGATGCTGTGGTATGACAGGTCTGCAACTTGTCATCTTTGCTTGCCAACACGCCATTCCAGAGCAGGGGGTTGCGGGCCACATCAGAGGGCTCTGCGGGCCACACCTGCCTTAGAGGAACCTTCTAGCTGCTAGATCTAAAGTGGCTGAATTTGGATACACTTGGCCTGAGATCTCAGGAAAAATAGAATATTCTTGGGCCAAAGACTGTGCCTTGAGGACACCATGACCTGCAAGGCCCCCTGGGAAACATTTATTACAATCATAGCTGTAGGAATACAGATTCTGATGAGGAGCTTGGAGATCACTGAGTCTGGTTGCTATGTAGGCTAACCTGTCGACCTAGCTGCATGTTAGTAGATCCACTGTTTCAACTTCTGGGAAGTTCCTCTTGCACGAATAGCTTCTATTCATGACCATTGAGGTTAACTGCTTGTTGGTCTAGGCACTCACCCTTGACATCCAAGCCTTTGTATCTTACCATGTCTGACAGGAAGTTCTGGGAAGCCAGAACAAAGAGTAATGAGATGAGAGGTTTTATTATTGACAAAACCTGAATGGGAGATACCTCTGACATGAGTTGAATAATCTTGTATTGCTTCTTGCCATGATGATAGGAGATAACCGGCAAGTGTCTGATCGCCTCTTTACCCAATCTATATTGAGCTGTGCAGGGTGGGGGGTTTCTGGGAGGACGGCCTCCTATAACTAACCGGCTGCGTGGTCGGGAAGTGGTTATTGATTTCTTAAGTCCATGGAGGGAAAAAAAGACCAAAGGATAAGTTTTACCTTTTGTAGCATCTTACAGATACATCAGCATCCGCAACCCCTGGTCTATTGACAGACGGGGCATCTTGGCCGTGTCCCATCACAGTTTGATAGACAGCAGCGGGAGCCAATGGGAAATCCTCTGGCACAGAAGTTTTGCAAAACCATGTAAGAGAATCCTGGCTGAAGAAAAATCGCATATAGATCTTTAAAAACCACAGCTGCTCAGACACTAGCAAAAAACTGTGGAATACTGGTAGTAGGAGGGGTTATACGTTGTGTTGGTCTGCAGTTTGTTTTTTGTTTACCTGTGTTTAATCCTCCTACAGCCATTAGTATAACCAAAGGTTTAAAATTCCCTGTGTTCCTCAATGGACAAGAAATGGCTTACCTTGAAGTCAAAAATATCAGGGTGGAGAGCAATCCCTGAGTAGGGTTGCCACCTGTCCGAGATTCACCCAGACAGTCTGGGTTTTGAATCATGTGTCCATGTTTCAGGCGGGCTGAAACCCAGACACATTGTTTAGACCTACAGTAGCTGTGGCTCCCCAAGTAACCGAGATAGTCGCACACTAATCTGTTGCTGTAGTGGCTGTCTGGAGGCAGGTTTGGCATCACTCGGGGGGCAGGGCCATGATGTCAGCAGGATCAGTTTGGCTCCACCCACTGTTCGCTGCTGCACTTTATTTGCACTGCATTACTGCGCTCCTTGGGGGAACCCCAAAGGTGTCCTAGGCCGCTGAAGTGTTCGGCTTGAAGAAAAGGTGGCGACCCTACCCCTGAATTTCTCTCATAGAAACAGTGGTAGGTGAGGGGATTTACTAAAACAGAAGCACACAGAATCTGGTGCAGCTGTGCATGGTAGCCAATCAGCTGCTAACTTCAGTTTATTCGATTAAGCTTTGTCAAGGAAATCTGATTGGTTTCTATGCAGAACGGCACACAATTTTGTACTCTCCAGTTTTAACAAATCTCCCCCACAGACTTTATATTAGGAATTTCAATCAGTTCTAAATATATAAATCTATTTAGCCATGTCTGCGGTTTCCTGTGTTTGTGTGTGGATAGCACGGTCTGAGACAGGTTTATGATTAACAAGAATTGAACTACATTGTGTATTTAGGATTCCACTATAAAGGCAATCATTCATTATTGAATAGAAAATAAAGGAAAATACCGCGCTAACTAAATATATGTGAACCAAAAAAACAGCAGCAGCTCTGCCGTGAGATAACACAGAACGTCAGTAAGAAAAAAATGTAACGGCTGCGCTAAAATGTCAAATACCAATAGTGAAAAAGGTGACATATATCAATAATAGCATATAAACATGAATTAAGTGCTAGTGGTATAAATTAATTACTATAAAAATTGATATGAAAAGTCCATATGAATCCAGTGAGAGGAATAATGGATAAAGAATAAACTATTCAAGTGATCATAAGAAGTCCAAAATCTTAAATCAGAAAGGCCATAATGCACCCACTGAGGTGACGATGGAAATAAAAAGAGGATGGTACCCAAAGTGAACACCACAAGCACTCGTGCTCCACCACTGGCAGAAATGGCTGCTTACCAGAGGCAAGTAAATACCGAGCATATCAGATATCACTCTGCAACAATCCAATCGGTATAGATGGATGAATGAATCCTGAAGTGTTGCCTTTGAAAACTGTAAAGACCTGCTAGATACTACTCACTCTTCAGCGCATGGACTTTGCAGTGTTTGGAGTAATGTGTTCACATCACTCTAAACACTGCAAGTCCATGGGATCCAGGATTCATCCATCCATACCAATATGGATTGTTGCAATGATATCCGATAGGCTCGTTATTTACTTGCCTCTGGTAAGCAGCCATTTCTGACGGTGGTGGAGCACGAGTGCTTGTGGTGTTCACTTTGGGTACCATCGTCTTTTTATTTCCATCGTCACCTCAGTGGGTGCATCATGGCCTTTCTGATTTAAGATTTTGGACTTCTTATCACTTGAATGGTTTATTCTTTATCCATTATTCCATCTCACTGGTTTCATATGGACTTTTCATATACATTTTTATAGTATTTAATTTATATTTCTCTTATCGTCCATGGACGGACACAGCTCCTTAAATCTTGACAAGTGGGTTATGTTCCGTTTACAGGAGAGGACTAGGCAGAAACATGTTAGATAATTAAATACATGTTACATTAACAGATTTGAACAGCCCCGCCCAGGAGGCGGTCCCTCCAGACATAACCCTCCTCACTGCAGCCTCAGTTTTGTTCTGCCTAGCAAGGAGAAGGACGTATGGCTCCCTTTGGGCCCAGCGCCCTGAGGAGAAATTTTATTTTTTCTTGAAGAATCTTCTTTCAACTGTCGACTGAGAGACAGGCTGGATAATATAGATCCTTGTAGTCTTCTCAGTCCGACCAGCAAGGGTGGGCACACCTTTGCAAAGAGGCTGGGTCTGCCACGCCATACCCCATGACTCCTGGGGTGGCCGGTGAGCTTTGCTCCGAGGTCCACATATAACTGGGCTGTGGTGTTGTCTCACTCACAGTGGACCGGGCCGACAGCTACCTCCATTGCGGTTGTAGTTCTGTCAGGAATGCGTCAGCGAGTCCTCGCTCGGACGGGTAAGTACAGTCCCTCATGCTTCGGTGGGTTGCTACGGCTGGGCATTTCTGGGGTTCGGGGGTCCTCTTCTCCCTTCCCTGCTCCTTTTCCCTTGCTGCATTGCTAACATTTCCGCTGTCGGGGGGGGGGGGGGCCTTCCTGAGGGGACTGTGTTATCTGGCCTGTGTTTTTTCTTTTTTGTATGGGGCTTTCCTGTGAGGGGTTTTTCACTGTTAAAAAGCCCTAGGAGGCTTGTCCTGTTTAAACGCGGCATTTGGCCAGTGCTGGCACAATTTTTTGGGAGGTTTTTCAATTACATTAAAAACTCCCATTGGCGGCCAGTTTGTTGTAGCTGCGCTATGGCGCAGCTTACATTGCGGTCGACCAATTTCCTGTGGCCGCGTTCTGAACGCTCGGTGGCCATCTTGGAGTAGTCCTGACCCCTAGTGCTGTATACGGCGCACGCAGGTCCCTGCAGATGCCGCACAGTTACCTCACGGTTCTTTTCCTCTTACACGCTGTGTGCTGAGAGCGGACGGCAGCGCTGGGCAGTCTCCTCCTGAGGTGAATCCCCTGGTCAGTGCAGCAAGTGGGTGAGATGCCATGAATAGGGCTCTAGGAGCTTCTGTTTATTTGTAAGGACAGGTGTGCATATTATACATACACACTATGTAAATATTATTAATATTTGGAGTCAGTATCTGGGTCCTTCCCCAACATGCTGGTGGTGGAAGCAGGTGTTAGCACCTGGGATTCCCACAGAGGTTTTATTGTTAGTTTTGGACACGTTTGTGCCAGGGTGGGGGTGGGGGGGGGGGGGACTGCGGACGGGCGGTAAAAGAGTGCCCCCCTCCCCCGTTATCCCCTGGGGAATGCTCTGTTATGGAGCCATTGACCAGGTACCTGGGTAGTAAAAAAAAAAAAAAGCAGAATAAGGCATTTATGGGTGCGCTTTTTACTGCTTCAAGGGACTCTCTTAAAGCGGGGGTTCACCCTATGAACGCAAAAAAAAAAAAATTTTTTATTGTACCATAAAATCAGGTATTGTAGCGCGAACTACAGTATGCCTGTCCCGATTTTTTTACCCCCGTACTCACCTTGTACTCGTACATCGAAGATACCGGGGAATGGGCGTGCCTATGGAGACGGAGGATGATTGACGGCCGGCTCTGGCGCGTCACGCTTCTCCGGAAATAGCCGAAATAGGCTTGGCTCTTCACGGCGCCTGCGCATAGCCTGTGCGCAGGCGCCGTGAAGAGCCGAGACCTACTCCGGCTGTCTTCGGGGAGAGTGACGTGCCAGGGCCGGCCGTCAATCATCCTCCCTCTCCCTAGGCACACCCATTCCCCGCGGGAGCCGAAATCTTTATCGTACAGGTACACAGTGAGTACGGGGGTAAAAAAATCGGGGCAGGCATACTGTAGCTCGCGCTACAATGCCTGTCTCGATGGAAAAATGATGCAAGTGAGGGTGAACTACCGCTTTAAGCTGGATAGTGCAGCTGGGTATCCGCCGAGGGCTCTGTCTTTTTTGGATCACACAAATCGGACCGCTCTGTGTAGGTTTTTTTCCTTCTGTGATAATTTCTAAGAGGTGGAATGAGAAAAGCCGCTGAGGGCTTTTGTAGTCCCTCATCGCCGTGCGGTTCATTGCCCCTTTGAGGAGAGCCTTTTCAAAGGGTGGGCTTTTCTGGTGGTGGACCCTCCGGGTGTCATGTATAGGTGACCACTCTCCCTATTGCAGGAACCCCCGCTTGTATGGCTCTGACTGAAAGAAGATCCAAAGTACTGACCCGTTCCATGTTTACCATGCTGGGGTCTGACTTGCGGCCTATTGTGGCCACTACTCTGGGGTCTCAGTCACTCACACTCACGGAGTGAGCATTTTGCACCAGACAGTGGAGGAGCACCGACTTCTCCCGAAGTTATTAGTCTAGCGCAGTGTTTTTCAACTCCAGTCCTCGGGGCTCCTCAACAGGTCATGTTTTCAGGATTTCCCTCAGATGAAACGGCTGTGGTAATTACTAAGGCAGTGAAACTGATCAAATCACCTGTGCAAAATAATGGAAAGCCTGAAAACATGACCTGTTGGTGTGCCTTGAGGACTGGAGTTGGGAAACACTGGTCTAGCAGACCAGCTGGTCCAGGGCCTCATATAGGTCTGTGATGCTTCATTGAATGCTGTGCCCTTGTTATCCAAGGCTTCTGTTTCAGAATGGTTTTATGCACATGGTGGTGTAGTGCTTAACTCCATTACTTGGCAGCAAGAGAGCCATTGTTGGGACAGCGAGGCTTTGCCTCATTGGCTACTTGGACGACTTTCTTCTGAGAGCAGCTTCTGTCTCAGACCTGTGGGAGTACTGTATGCCCAGTTCCACACTCGGGTTTTCAAGGGGAAATACTGTCCAGGTGGTAAAAATCTTGTCTCTGAAATCATCGGATTCCGGTGCGCCACCTAGTCAGAGTCTCTCTGAGTTGGTGACGGAGATCCCGGAATCTTCGGTCCGGGAAGTTGTTTCTTCCTTCCAGTGGTCGGTGTTTACGACGGATGCCAACCTCACGGGTTGTGGGGGTACCTGGGGGGTCCAGTAAGGCCGGAGTCGATGGACTTGCGTGGACCTACGGCCACACCTCCCTGAATGTGCCCGCTCTCGTCTGGTCTCGGTAGCTACCCAGGGTCGGGCCTGGCTAGTGCCTGGGTGGGAGACCGCCTGGGAATACCAGGTGCCGTCTACCGTTCATTGCCCTACTATTTTAGGCGATTAGGCTATGCTTCTCCTCGTGGTCGAGGAGGTTGCAAGGTCGTCCGATCTGGTTTCAGCAGGACAACGCCACGTCTGTGGCTTCGGTCTACCATCAGACGGACTACTGGAGTTGCCAGATGCTGGACCAGGGCGACTGGTCTTTGTGCTTGGGGTGTTTCGGCTCCCTTGCAGGAGGTGAGCCTCACAGGGCATTGATATCCTGGCCTCTCGTCTCCACCACAAGGGTATCGAAGTTAGTGGCCAGGTCTAGTGATCTGGTACAGACTGGAGGCTGAGGAGTCCCCGATGATTCTAATTGCTCCAGATTGACCTTGGCGTCCTTGGTACGCCGATATCGGGCGCCTGGTAGTGGAGGTACCCTGGCGGTTGCCGGAGCGAGAGGTCCCATACTTCCTCCTATTGTACAGTTATTGACTTGCTCAACATGGCTATTGGAAGCCAGACTTTAAGTGACCGGGGTCTGTCCGGCTCCGTCATCTCAACAATGCTAAGGGCACAGTAGTCTTCTTCCGGAGAATCTACTGTCGCACCTGGCAGGCCTACATCTCTTCGTGCGAAGGGATGGAGTGACGTTAACGGACGTACTCGGTGTCCAGGGTCCTGCTGTTTTTACAGCTTGGAGTGGATCTAAAAATTGCTTAAAGCACCGTTTGGGGGCAGATTTCAGCCTTGGCTGTGTTCTTTCAGTGGCCTTTTGGCGGCCCGTTCCCTGGTGGGTCCCTTTATGTGTGCAGGGGGTTTGTCATATACTTTCCCCTCTTGGCCCATCTCTTCCCCCTTGAGTTTTGACTCTGGTGCTCTCAGTTCTTCAGGAACCTTCCTTTTGGAAACATCAGAGAGATTTTCTCTTGACACTTTCTTAGAAGGTGGCCCCTTTAGTGGCCTTTACCTCTGTTAGAAGTAGGGTTGTCCCGATACCACTTTTTTAGGACTGAGTACAAGTACCGATACTTTTTTTCAAGTAGTCGCCGATACCGAATACCGATACTTTTTTTTAAATGTCCCCCCACATATTGCAGCCATGTCCCCCCACAGATGCAGCCATGTCCCCCCACAGATGCAGCCATGTCCCCCCACAGATGCAGCCATGTCCCCCCACAGATGCAGCCATGTCCCCCCACAGATGCAGCCATGTATCCCCCCCATCCAGCCATGTCTCCCCCCCATCCAGCCATGTATCCCCCCCATCCAGCCATGTCTCCCCCCCATCCATTCATCGTCTCCCCCCATCCATTCATCGTCTCCCCCCATCCAGCCATGTCTTCCCCCCATCCAGCCATCGTCTCCCCCCATCCAGCCATGTCTTCCCCCCATCCAGCCATGTCTCCCCCCCATGCAGCCATGTATCCCCCCCATGCAGCCATGTATCCCCCCCCCATGCAGCCATGTATCCCCCCCCCATGCAGCCATGTATCCCCCCCCCGCAGCCATGTATCCCCCCCCATGCAGCCATGTATCCCCCCCCATGCAGCCATGTATCCCCCCCATGCAGCCATGTATCCCCCTATCCATTCATGTCTCCCCCCATGCAGCCATGTATCCCCCCATGCAGCCATGTATCCCCCCATGCAGTCATGTATCCCCCCCATGCAGTCATGTATCCCCCCCATGCAGTCATGTATCCCCCCCATGCAGTCATGTATCCCCCCATGCAGTCATGTATCCCCCCCATCCAGCCATGTCTCCCCCCATCCAGCCATCGTCTCCCCCCATGCAGCCATCGTCTGCCCCCATGCAGCCATCGTCTGCCCCATGCAGCCATCGTCTCCCCCATGCAGCCATCGTCTCCCCCCCATCCAGCGTCTCCCCCCATGCAGCCATTGTCTCCCCCCCATCCAGCGTCTCCCCCCCATCCAGCGTCTCCCCCCATCCAGCCATGTTCCACTTACCTGCATCCCCGCTGCCGCCGACTGTGTAATACGCCGGGAACGTTACAGCTTTGAATCGCTGTAATGATTGGCCCCGCGCTGCGTATAGACACTCCCCCTTGCTCGGGGTGTTCCCGCCCGTATTACACAGTCGGCGGTAGCGGGGATGCGGCGTAACGGCGGCGGATTGCGGCTTCGGTTGCGGCGGTCGGCAAGTATTCTATTTGTGTATCGGGGCGGGGTATCGGCGTCTGAGTACCGCCGAAAAAACTCGGAATCGGTCCCGATACCGATACTAGTATCGGGACAACCCTAGTTAGAAGGGTTTCTGAGTTTGCGGTCTTGTCTTGCAAGCCGCCGTGCTTGATCCTCCATAAGGATTAGGTGGTGGTGCGCCCGCGACCTTCCCTTCTTCCGAAGGTGGTTTCGGCCTTTCGCCGGAATAAGGACATTGTTCTACCATCCTTCTGTCCTTGGCCGGCGCATCCTACGGAGGTTGCCTTTCATACTTTAGGCATGGTACGTGCTTTGCGGGTGTACCAGCCTGCTACGGCTCAGTTTCCGAGTTCTGACTGTCTTTTGTGTCGGTGTCTGGTCCACAAAAGGGCCTGGCGGTCTCGTCGACCATCATTTCTCGGTGGATCAGGCAGGCTGTCTTACAGGCCTATGCTCTTTAGGGTCGGGCCCCCCCTTTCCGGTCACGGCACTTTCGACCAGGGCAAATTGTGCTTCCTGTTTTTTTTTTTTTGTTTTTGAACATCATGCGTCGGTCTCACAGGTGTGCGAGGGGGCGACTTACTCGTCTGTTCACGCTTTTTCCAGAATTTACATGGTTGCTGTGAGTGCATCTTCTGATGCTTTTTTCGGCCGCTAGTTTTTGCAGGTGGCTGTTTAAAGTTGCACCTGCTTGTTTTGGGGTGAAGTTAAAATTGTTTTTACTGATATATTTCCCACCCTTCGTTTTTGACACTGCTTAGGGATGTCCCACTTCTCAAGATTTATGGAGCTGTGTCCGTGCATGAACTCAGAGTAAAGGATTTTACAGCGAGTACAAAAAATCCTATTTTATACCACTAGCACTTAATTCATGTTTATATGCTATTATTATATATCATCTTTTTCACTATTGGTATTTGACATTTTAGCGCAGCCTTTACATCTTTTCACTATTGAATAACCAAAATACTTTGCCTTTAAAGCAAAACTATACTTTTCCCATGCTGGTCAGAAAGCAACAGGTGTGCTTTATTTTCCCCTTTTATAATTCCTGAATTAGAACCTCTGGGTCTTGCCGTTTTTCCTGGTGACCGGTTAAATCTCGACCCATGGAATTCCTCGACCGCGTCACTTCCGGTGCGGCCATGTCACAAAATAGCTGTCCGCAGGGCTTTACTGTGCATGTGCGACTTCACCGCTGTTTTATCCTGCATGCAATTTTCAGGTCCAGAAAAATTATAGACCCGAGCGGGTGGGCAGAGCGGCGATTTGTTTAAACTTGTCATTGGCAGCACCGTGTCCAGCCCCGCCCCCACGCTGTTCTTTCTATTAACCCATACCAAGGGAAAGTGGGAGATAGAGCGGTGCTTGGAGAGGGGGGCGGGCCGCACACAGTGCTATGCACAGGGCCTGCACCCTCTCCAAGCACTGCTCTATCTCCCCCTCCCACTTACCTTCGGTACAGGTTAGTAGAAAAAACTGCCTTGGGGCGGGGGCTGGACGTGGTGCTGCTGATAATGAGTTTAAACAAATCGCCGCTCCGCCCACCCGCTCGGGTCTATAATTTTTCAGGACCCAAAAATTGCATCCGACCATGCACGATAAAACAGCGGTAAAGTCGCGCGTGACGTAGCTGCACCGGAAGTGACGCGGTCAAGACTTTTCATAAGTCCAGGATTTTTTGAGAACACCGGGACAGAAAGACCTGAGGAATCCTAAAATTTACAGCGGTCACCAGAACAGGAATAAAGGGAAAAACTTCCAGTGAGGACACTTGTTCTGGTGACAACCAAGAGGAAATTTCACCTTTGGAGAGATTTCAGCTGCCTTTGGAGAGATTTGACAAAATTCAATTGCCCGAGCAGCAATTAGTAAATGAGGTGAAAGTCGAAATTCACTGTCCAAAAAGATAATGTGAAAAAAAATTGGATTTTTGCTTGAACATGATTAAAGCGGATGTGCCATGGGAACAAAATATTAAAAGTCAGCAGCTACAAATACTGCAGCTGCTGACTTTTAATATTAGGACACTTACCTGTCCTGGAGTCCAGCGCCGATCGCAGCAGAGCACGAGCGATCGCTCGTCACTCTGCTGCTCCCCCCGCCATCCACGCTGAGGGAACCAGGAAGTGAAGCGCTGCGGCTTCACTGCCCGGTTCCCTACGGCGCATGCGCGAGTCGCGCTGCGCCCGCCGATTGGCTCACACGCTGTGTGCTGGGAGCCGAGTGTTCCCAGCACACAACGGGCGACAGACGGGATGTGACGGAATGCCCGTCTTTCGCCCGTAGCGTGTGGCCGGAAGTGGGTGCAAATACCTGTCTTTAGACAGGTGTCTGCACCCCCCTCCCCCCTGAAAGGTGTCAAATGTGACACCGGAGGGGGGGAGGGTTCCGATCAGCGGGACTCCACTTTAGGGTGGAGGACCGCTTTAAGTGATTGAATTCTGCGCAGTTTATCAAGCTTGGAGAAAATTCACATGCTATATTCCATTTGGTAATTCAACCCCAATGAGTTGAGTGAATTGTATGCTTGCCTCAGGTCAAGGATCTTAGAGCTTCTAATCTGTATACGTCCTCTGAGGCCGTGAATCAGAAATTAATAAAACCATATGAAAACTCGTACTTTCAAATGGAAAGGTCAGCAACAAACTTTAGAGATGTGCATGATGGGAAAAATGTGTTTCGTTTTGGATTTGTTTGTTAAAGCAGACCTTCAGTTATTTTTTTCATCTTTCCATCTATTAAATCTTTTGCCCTTGTTGTTTTAACTTTGGCTAATAAAACATTTTTTCCCCCAGTAAATACCTTTTACAGTCCACTTCTTGTTTGTCTGGTACAAAGCCTAGGCTTATGATATCATTCACATCTCTCTCACTCTTGTAAGAGTTTGCCAGGAAAGAGGGGGGTGAGTCATAAGAGGGCCAATGAGAGCTGCAGAGCTGGAGGTGTGCCTCTGTAAATCCAGGAAGTGAACAGGCAGCAGCTTCAGCTGCCCGTAGTTAAAATAGCTGCAGCCAGACTCAGTGGAGGGAGATTTCTGCAGCCTATTTGGCAAGTACAGAATCACAGAATATATAAAATAATATGCAAAGTGGTTGGAGGGAAGCTTCAAAATGGCAAAGGTGTTTTTATTACAAATTATGCGAGCAGACTGCAGTTTCTCTTTAAGTTAATAATTTCATCATATTCGTTGTTAGAACAATGGTCTCTAAACTGGATGTGGCCCTTGGCTTACCTTTATTTGGCCCTTGGGGCACTATTCAACCAACTGTCACCACCTATGCAGCACTATTCTTCCCATTAATACCAACAATGGGGCACAATTTCTTCCATTCCAACCAATGATGAGGCATTGTTTATGCCCACTAATGCCAGGATATTCTCTGCTCCTACTGTTCACAGTCCGGCCACCCTGTATAGTCTGAAGGACAGTAATCTGGCCCTTTGCTTAGACAGTTTGGAGGAGCCAGTGTTAAGCCTCGTACACACAATCGGATTTTCATCGGACAAAGCGTAGGACTTTTGTCCGAAGGGCATTGGCCAGGAATTTGTCTTGCAAAGAATTGCTGGCCAACAAACACAAAACTTTTTTCAGCTCTTTAGCGCTATTCTTTGGGCAACTTCTGCTAATGTTGTGTTATGGTTATCATTGCTTCTGAGCATGCATGTTTGTACTTCTGTACACACAATCGGATAATCTGACAGCATACATTTGTTGTAAAAAAATGTTTTAAAGCATGCTATCCAACATTTGTTGTCAGAAAATCCAACAACAATTGTCCGATGGAGCATACAAACGGTCGGATTCTCCGTCAAAAGCCTGCCATCACACAATTCCCGTCGGAAAATCCGACCGTGTGTACGAGGCTTTAGAACGACTCGTTTTCTGAATTCGTTTTGTATATTTGGATTTGTTTTGCAAATTAGTTATTTTCAAATCAATTTGAAAACGAATTAAAATTTGAAACAGAAACATGTTGCAATAAATACAGTAGGGTATAAAAGGTGAAAGAAGATGATTACTCAATTGTAAGCTTCTTTATAGAATAGAAAACAACATAATAGAAATAAAGGAATACAATAAAAAAAAACAGAACTGAAAAAAAAAAGGAATAGAATAAAATGGAAAAAATATAGCCGTCTTCCAAAATTTGAAATACGGCTATATTTGTTCTAATCTTTATTCTATTCTTTTCGTTTATTTTCTACAAAACCTAGGTAGGAATCATCTTTTTTCACTTTTAAACACCTTAAATGGGTTGTAAAGGAATTTTTTCCCCCTAAATATCTTCCTGTACCTTAGTGCAGTCCTCCTTCACTTACCTCATCCTTCCATTTTGCTTTTAAATGTCCTTATTTCTTCTGAGAAATCTTCACTTCCTGTTCTTCTGTCTGTAACTCCACACAGTAATGCAAGGCTTTCTCCCTGGTGTGGAGAAAGCCTCTTGAGGGGGCGAGCAGGAGGGTCAGGACACTCTCTACTTTGCAGATAGAGAAAGGAGCTGTGTGTTAGTGGGCGTCCAGACACTCCTGCTCGCCCCCACCCCCCTTAAGAGGCTTTCTCCACACCAGGGAGACAGCTTTGCATTACTGCGTGTACTTACAGACAGAAGAACAGGAAGTGAGGAAGGATTTCTCCGAAGAAATAATAAAATTTAAAAGCAAAATCGAAGGATGAGATAATTGTAGGAGGACTGCACTAAGGAAAAGGAAGCTATTTAGGGAAAAAAATGTTTTCCTTTACAACCCCTTTAAAGCGGAGGTCTGTCCGCTTGCCCCTTTAAAAAATATGTTTTAACATTAGGACACTTATCTGTCCTGGAGTCCAGCAACGGCACCGCAGCTGATGTTTCCATCATCTGTTGGGTGCTACAGCTGCCATTGCTCGTAAGGGAACCTCTTTTGCCCTACAGTCAGACGAGTTTCCAATTTAAGTGGACTTTGACAGCTGAAAAGGAGAGGCCTATTTGTCCACTGATTGCGGAGTTGACTCCTTGGTCCCTGTGAGAGAGTATAAGGACGTCTGCTTGGCTTTACCCTGCATGGAGCGTGATCCGTCCATGAGCCGACATCAGATTTTTCCCTCATGATAAAGGCCTTGGCTGGGCAATAGCCATAAGCTTTGATAAGTGTGTCTGTGTGGTGGAGGTGCACTTTTTGTTTGTCATGGTGTCACAACATTCACGATGAACATTTAAAAAGGGACACACAATTCTTCAGCTTTGTGATTGATGATCTATATTTACACTTCGAATTAGAAAAATTTGTTTCGTTATCATTTATTTTGGATTTGTTGAAAATTCGTTACTATTCTGATTGGGAAACATCCAAACCACGAACATTTTGGCCAAGTTTCGATTCTAACAACCGATATACTTCCTCAGAATAGGTTTAAGTTAAAAGGCATAAATACCCTTTAAAGGAAAAAAAAAATTTGCCTAAAATTAATGTCTGCAAAGTAGACAAGACAGAATAGTGTAAGGATTCTGTTAAAAAACGAGTAAATACCTATTAAATTCCTTCATCTATATCACCTCTGGCATTCTAGTTTCTGTTCTCTCATTCACTTCCTGGTTTGCGGCGCTCGTTCATGTAAGAACTACATTTCCCAGTATGAATTGCGGCACGCCCAGTAATTCACACCTCCTTGAAGTCTCTAACACTTAGAGAGCGTCCTGCCACACAGATGTAGCTCCCAGGAGGGGGTGAGCACGTTACTGACCACCGCAGTAAAGCCCCCCTCCATGGTGGCGAGTTACAATCAGACAAGCAGGAAGTGAACAGAACAGAGAAGAAATAGAGCAACTGAGCAACTTCTGAGAAAAAACAATGAGGAAGTGAAAAGAGGAACATCTGCAGGTAAAGGGTGCTCATTATGAAAACATTTTTTTTTCCTTTACAACCCCTTTAAGTCTCCTTTATATAAAATGGCAACTAACCAAAAGCAATGGCTACACATAAAAGTTACCTCAATGCCCAGAATAGTAATTTCTCTACTAGCAATGGATTTTCATGGAAATCTGTAGGATTTCATTATAAACACACAAGTAGCATTTCTACTACTAGAAGGTGCCATCCCCAAATTGTTCCCGCAAAGTTGAGAGCATAAAATTGTCCACAATTGCTTGTTATGCTGATGCCTTAAGAGTTGCCTTCACTGGAACTAAGGGGCCAAAACACGGCTTCCCCGTTCTTCACTGTGGCGGCAGCATCGATTGTGTCATCCCTTTTATAGGGGGACACAATCGATGACGTCACACCTACAGCCACACCCCCTACAGTTGTAAACACACTTCAGGTCACACATAACCCCATCAGTGCCCCCTGTGGTTAACTCCCAAACTGCAATTGTCATTTTCACAATAAACAATGCATTTTAAATGGTCCCAAAAATGTGTCAAAATTGTCCGAAGTGTCCACCATAATGTCGCAGTCACGAAAAAAAATCGCTGATCATGGCCATTAGTAGTATATAAAAAAAAAAATAATAAAAATGCAATAAAACTATCCCCTATTTTGTAAACGCTATAAATTTTTGTTTATAGCGCAAAAAATAAAAACCGCAGAGGTGATCAAATACCACCCAAAGAAAGCTCTATTTGTGGGAAAAAAGACGCCAATTTTGTTTGGGAGCCATGTCGCACGACCGCGCAATTGTCAGTTAAAACAACGCAGTGCCGAATCGCAAAAAGGGGCAAGGTCCTTTAGCTGCATTTTGGTCCGGGTCTTAAGTGGTTAAGGTGAACTCCATGCCATTTTTTTTTTACCCAAAGGGCTTGGTATAGGACAGGGGGGAACCCCCTTAACCACTTCAATGCCCTATGTTATACACTGCACTATATATATATATATATATATATATATATACACATATATATATATATATATATATATACACACATACACACACACTACACTGAGTGCACTATATACTCTGAACTGCAGTATATATACACTATATACTGAAAAGTTGGGCCTTAGGTGTCGGGGTGCCAGAACACTGTAACCCCTCACAGTTAGTCTTGTTGAGTGCAGGAATGGTCCCTCCTGTTAAATATTATTTCAGAGGCTGCTTGCCTCTTTTAGTGGGCTGCGAGTGTCTGCCTCTCCTTGGAGGCCTTCCAGACATGATGGGTATTTATTTTATAATGCCACACTACACTGTATTATATACTGTGTACACTGCGCATGCACTGTGTGTGTGTGTGTGTGTGTATATATATATATATAATATATATATATATATCAAATATACTGTCTGTACTGACTGAATGCATCAAATACACTGCCTGTACTGACTGAATATAGAGTTTAATAAATATAATATATATATATATATATATATATATGAATATATTAAACTCTATATTCAGTCAGTACAGGCAGTGTATTTGATGCATTCAGTCAGTACAGACAGTATATTTGATATATATATATATATATATATATATATATATATATATATACACACACACACACACACACACACACACTACGCTGAATGCAGAGTATACATAGCTCCATCTCAAACACTGTCACTAATAACCTGCGCACCTAATCTAGTTCAAGCTCTCTAGCTCTGCTTACTATAACACACTATACGAGCGCTGTGTAAGCAGCCTTATATAGTGTGTGGCGTTTTCTTATTTGCGAGATATTTTCTCATACTTTGTGTCCCAAACATGGAAAGGGGTTTTAACTCTTCCCTACTTTATCCTTTAAAAAAAAAAAAGAAGTTTTGGCTTTAGATATTGATAAATGTACAGGCTTATCAGAGTATGGGAGGTTTCTTTGACTCAATCTTCTTGACTGTAAGAACATCACACAAATATTTGTTACGAAAATAGAGTTTATTAAAAAAACACCTCTAATATTTTCATAACTTTAAAGGTGCTTCTTCCCCCAGTAAAAACAAAAACGAACAAAAAAAAAAAAAGTACGAGCTGTAATCTTTTTAAATTACTTATTCAAAAAGTTACAGCAAACCATGGGAGGCTCATTTGTTCTTTTAATACGATGGCATTGTATTTCGTAACCATTTTAAATAGAAGGAAAGCCAATTATACAGTTCTCAGAAACTATAACAAGGTCAATAAGCAGAAGCAAATATTTTACAGCTTAATGTACAACTCCAAAGCTCTACTCAACAAAAGTTCATAGTGACAAGGTGTTGACGTGCATCTTAGGATTTTTCTGTTTTTTCAGCCGGTGATGATGCTTTAGGTTTCTTGTCTTCAGTGGGTTTTTTCTCAGAAGGTTCAGATTTAGGTTCAGGTTTAGGTTTAGGTTCAGGTTTAGGTTCAGATTTAGGCTCAGGTTTAGGTTTAGGCTCAGGTTTAGGTTCAGGTTTAGATTTAGGTTCAGGTTTAGGTTCAGATTTAGGTTTAGGTTCAGGCTTAGGTTTTTCCTTGCTGGTGTCAGGAGCAGGCTCTCTGGGTTCAATTTTAGCGCTTGGAGGCTCGTGGTTTTCGGTCATACCAGGTTTACGATTATCGGGGAAATCTAGAAGAGGTTTGCGAGGTTCCCTTTCTCGTCCCCCAGACCACCTGCTCCTCCCTTCAGGTTCCCTATGTCTTTCACGTTCTGGACTTCCCCGGCTCCAGCTTCTTCTTCCACGGACTCCCCTCTCATGGTCTTCAAAGCGGCCACCGAAGTGTTCTCGATCATCTTCATTACGATTTCCAAAAGACCTTCTTCCGAATCGTTCTCTTTCAGGATGAAAGCCTTGCCTTTCATTCCTATCTGGATGGAAGCCTGGCCTTTCAGGATTAAAGCCTGGCCTTTCAGGATTAAAGCCTGGCCTTTCAGGATTAAAACCTGGCCTTTCTGGATTAAAGCCTGGCCTTTCTGGATTAAAGCCTGGCCTGTCAGGACGGAAACCTGGCCTATCAGGATTGAAACTTTGTCTGTCAGGGTTGAAATCTTGTTCCTCATTCATCTCAGGATTAAATCCTTCCTCCTCTTCCATCTCAGGGTTAAATTCAGGTGCCTCCTCCATTTCCACATCAAATTCCTCCTCTGGCTCAGGATTAAACATATGCCGATCATTTCGGTCAAGGTTAAACCCATGTCTGTCACCTCTTTCTTGATTAAACCCATGCCTTTCACCACGTTCTGGATTAAACCCACGTCTTTCGTTTCTAAATGGCCTGCCTTCTCGATCTTCAGGGCCACCTGGTCCTCCTCTTCCAAAAGGACCCTGTGGTGGATAAGGGCCTCTCATACCATGAGGTGGTGGCATTCCAAAACCACCCGGCCCAGGAGGACCTCTGTGTGCCATATGAGGCGGCACTTGGCGGTGTGGCATTCCAGGGAATCTTTGCATGTGATTTGGTGGGGGAACTCCAGGTGGTCTTTGAAGTGGTATTAATCCAGGTCTAGCCCCTAGAAGGCCTGTTGAAGGGCTTTGCAAACCAGGACCAGGTGCTCCATGTGGAGGCCCCTGGTATGACCCTGTTTGGGGTCCTTGAGGTGGTCCTGGACGGGGGCCTTGAGGTGGACCATGCTCAGAGTGTGGTGGACCTTGAGGGGGACCATGCTCAGAGTGTGGAGGACCTTGAGGTGGACCATGCGCAGAGTGTGGACCTTGAGGTGGACCATGCGCAGAGTGTGGACCTTGAGGTGGACCATGCGCAGAGTGTGGACCTTGAGGTGGACCATGCGCAGAGTGTGGAGGACCTTGAGCAGAGTGTGGAGGACCTTGAGCAGAGTGTGGAGGACCTTGAGGTGGACCATGCGAAGAGTATGGAGGACCTTGTGATGGACCATGCGCAGAGTGTGGAGGACCTTGTGATGGACCATGCGCAGAGTGTGGAGGACCTTGTGATGGACCATGTGCAGAGTGTGGAGGACCTTGTGATGGACCATGCGCAGAGTGTGGAGGACCTTGTGATGGACCATGCGCAGAGTGTGGAGGACCTTGTGATGGACCATGCGCAGAGTGTGGAGGACCTTGTGATGGACCATGCGCAGAGTGTGGAGGACCTTGAGATGGACCATGCGCAGAGTGTGGAGGACCTTGAGATGGACCATGCGCAGAGTGTGGAGGACCTTGAGATGGACCATGTGCAGAGTGTGGAGGACCTTGCATTGAACCTGTAGGCCCCTGTGATGAGCCGTGTGGCTGGTTTGGAGAAGCTTCAGGTGGGCCAGGAGGACCCTGGGGTGGGCCTGTAGAACTATCTGTCGGAGGTCCTTGGGATGAAGCACCTTGTGAATCATCTACAAGACAAAAACAAAATATATATTAATGGAAGTGAAATTGATATTATACTAAATTATATATACAAACCTAGCATGAGAGAAGCATGACAGTTGCCACTACTGAAGATGCTAGTAATCTGGCTATTATGCTGGTCTTACTGCTTCAATAATTTGATTTATTGACCAGAACAAATAGAAGCAGAAGATTACAACTTCTGTCTACTGATCCGCATACTTGTTCTAGGTCATAACTAAAGAGAGTTTTAAAGTTTAGCATGAATGTCAGGCAACTAGCCTTTTCAGAAGTAAAACATTTCAGATATCTCATAAAAAAGGTTACATTTTTGAATATAAACCTTTTAAAATATAATTTACACACACACACCACTACTTTTAGTCATTATAAATACAGTTGCTGACTTGAAAAGTCCGATCTGTTCACTATGAAATAGGCATACATTTTTGGCATCTATTTGGCTGTCTAAAAAGGGAGACTTTGGAGCTTAGAGCCCCCCTGGAAGTGTAATAGTTACTGCTCTGTCAACTGCCTGTCTCCATGCGGATAATTTATATCTCCCAGCTCCTGAGTGTATATGACAGTACTAAAAAAAAACAACAGTCTTGTACAGTGGTCCTCAGGGTTCAAGTGGAATACAACCAAGGGAGCGAGATAAAGGCCCAGAGAACAACCCAAGGTATAACTCAAAAGAATAAAGGGGAAAGCCCTCTTAGTGTACTATGTATGTAGAACAAATTAATAAAATAATAGTGATTGATGTAGAAGTATTCAGAAACCCAACTTGCATTTGGTGAGATTGTGAGGACTGTTGAGTAGGACATGCAAACTTCCTAGTACGCGAGTGGAGAATATTGCAACGAGTCTTTGGTGAAATAAAAAAAATTGAATGTTCACTCAATAGGATGACCCGGCTGTTTCAAGACACGCCACACTATACAATCCTATGTGAGCCTCTGTCTTTCGAACTAACAGGTTTTTGCTCCTTCTAAGGCCCCGTACACACGACTGAACATGTCTGCTGAAACTGGTCCGTGGACCAGTTTCAGCAGACATGTTCGGTCGTGTGTAGGCCCGAGCGGGCAGGATTCCAGCATACATTTGCCCGCCGGGCCTTTTTCCAGCGGGCAAATATTTCTGGACTTGTTTTAAAACAGCCCGCTGAAATCCTGCCCGCTCGGACATGTTCGGTGATCTGTACAGACCTACCGTACATGTCCGAGCGCCCGCCATCCCTCGCATGCGTCGAATGACTTCGACGCATGCGTGGAAGCATTGAACTGGCAGGGCCGATTTCTGTATGATGGTGAGTACAGCCACCATACAGAAATCCCCGGGCAGACATGTACGGTGAAAACGGTCCGGCGGACCTGTTTCATTGTACATGTATGCTCGTCTGTACGCGGCCTTAGACAACAATCTATAGTTGTTTACACTCCTTTAAATCAAAGTACTCTGTTATTTGGTACTGTCAAACACATTCTGGGTCAGAAAATAGTAACAAGTTGTTACCCAAGTGACCACTATTTATTCGCTAAAGACATCTATTTGATCACAATGGACAACCATACATTTTCTGGTGTTTAGTTTTTACTTCAATTTTTTGTAGTATTTCTCAACTCTGGCCATTGGCACTATGTCTATTTCCAGGACACAGAGGGGCAGATCCTCAAAGAAATTACGCCGGCGTATCAATTTCAAATTTTGCGCGTCGTATCTTTGTTTTGAATCCTCAAAACAAGATACGACGGCATCTCGGCTAGATCCGACAGGCGTACGTCTTCGTACGCCGTCGGATCTTAGATGCAATATTTCGGCGTCCGCTAGGTGGCGTTCCCGTCGTAATCCGCGTCGAGTATGCAAATTAGCTATTTCCAACGATCCACAAACGTACGAGCGGCCGTCGCATTTTTTTTACGTAGTTTCCGTGTGGCTTTTTCCGGTGTATAGTTAAAGCTGCTATATGGTGGCGTACTCAATGTTAAGTATGGCTGTCGTTCCCGCGTATAATAAAAAATTTTACGTCGTTTGCGTAAGTCGTCCGTGAATGGGGCTGGATGCAATTTACGTCCATGTCAAAACCAATGACGTCATTTAGAGCAATGCACACCGGGAAATTTTAGGGACGGCGCATGCGCAGTTCGTTCGGCACGGGGACGCGCTTCATTTAAATGAAACACGCCCCCTACCCGCCCAATTTGAATTCCGCGCCCTTATGCCGCAAGAGATACACTACGCCGCCGTAACTTACGGCGCAAATTCGTTGAGGATTCAAACCAACTCAAAGTAAGTTACAGCGGCGTAACGTATCTGACATACGCTGCGCCCGGCGCAGATGTATGTGGATCTGCCCCAGAATCTGTAGTTAAAGGCTAACTCAACTTATACAAATGAAGCAGAATATATTCACTGCAATGTAAACCATCTCTTTGATTATTGCTTAAAAAGGTAAGCTCTTTCCATTTTAATCATCCAAATATGCAAACTGAAATATTTTTTTACCTTCCAGGCGATTGGGTATTCAAAGTAAACATTGTTTCTCATTAAATTAGGGGAACACTCTATAATCCTCAACCTCCATAGGTATGACTGTAAACCAGGAGTCAAGACAATAGTTTGCATATAATTATGAGCATAAGCAATTTTGGCAAAGTTTACAATAAAAAAATTAAATAATTTGCAGCAAAATTTAAATGCAAAAAAATAAAAAAACTCCAGGACAGCATTATGTGAAAAATATTTTGTCTGAAAATAAAAAGGCAGACACACACAAATCCTGATCCCCAGCGGCTCTTCGAGAAAGCCCAACACTGATGGTAATCTCAAATACAAGGCTCGTGAAAAAAAAAACAAGAAAGGTAAAGTCTGTAAATTGATCCCAACCTTACCAAGTCAGCTCAACTGACAGCACCATCTCTATGTAAACAATTTGAAGGATACAAAACAGGCAATTTCATGATGGATTGTAGGCCAAGTGTATTTAAAAATGCTATTATGCAGTTTAAAAGGAGAAGTCCAGCCTAAGCATTTTAGGCTGGGCTTCTCCTAAGGGTCACAGGAGTGCAATTCATTTTGCACTCCTGTGACCCGTTTTCAGCGGAGAGGTCTGAAGTCCGCTGATGTCACTGCCATCATTCGAGGCAGTGCGTCATCCTGACTTCCAAGTCTGGATCCGCCAGCTGATTTGATTGATGGTAGTCTCAGTGAGCCGATGAGACGGCCCAGCAATGAGGGGGCACAGCAACTCTCTTAAATTAGAATTTTTACAATGGAGGAACATGATTTGCATAACAAAAAAGATATTGAGAGCACTTTTTAGTGGCTGATCTACGGTATACAAATAAATATTTATGATTAAGCATATCAAATTTTATTTTAAGACTTAACACTACAGTATTAATAGCTCAGTATCGTGCGATTAAAAGCTTGCTGCCCCTGCTAGTACCAGAAGCAACACATTTCACTATAGGAAACCCTATACTAAAATAAATAGGTCATTGCCGACCTACTTGTAAGAATGAAAAACCAAACATCCAAAGTAGTCATTAGAAGAAGCTTTATACACCAATCTTACCATGTGAAAAAGGTGTGGGTACTGAATACTCGCAATCCTAAAAGGCTCAAATCACTAAGCTATATTGATTATCATACCTAGTGTCAATTTCAGAGTTGCATAATTAAAAACCAAGATAGATTTTCACAAAGTCTACCGTGGGGCACATTTATCAAGCAAATTAATAACGCAACCAGACATAGATCAGGCTACCCTTCATTTTGCAAAGTCTATGCAAGAGTTTTCCTACATATTTGCACACTGTGTCTAATTTACGGCAGCCAACTATGACAGATTTGCAAAGGTCTGAGACAGAAGTGGTCAAGGATCTTTTCTGTCGCAGTTGTACTTCAGCAGGGGGGGGGGGATTTATAACTCAAGCTGTAGCCTTGTTAAGTAAATCTACCTCCATGTTCTTGTTTGCTGGGTGGCAGAATTCACAGATGTACCCCAGTGTGGTGTAGTTACCTAATCCCATATTTCCAAGGGCCTGCCTCAGTAAAAGAACCCTACATGCTCCGAGATAAACTTTCTTTCCTGGCCCAGAGTTTCTCAACCTCCTCTCATCTCCTGGGCATTAAAACTATCATACTTACTTCCTAGTCGTCAATCTTAGGCTGGCCGGAGACCATACAATTGTATTTCCTTCCACTATGGATGGCAGCAAAGAAAATCACTAAATGTCCACATTAACAGTTAGAATTGTATTCCGTCAGTGGTGGGGCCCAGGGAGCATTCCCAGCCAGCAAAACATAATGGTTACTGCTAGCAGCTATATATATATATATATATATATATATATATATATATATATATATATATATATATATATATATATATATATATATATATATATATATATATATAAAAAAAAAGTAGTAGAAAAATCTGACATGCTGATTGTACCAAAGTAGATCAACTTTCGTACAATCAGCCTGCCCATACATGGTTTGAATCTCGACTGGTCGAACAGTCTATGGCTGGCTTTAAGCTGGGCAGATGTGGATCAAATTTTAGGCATTTCTGGCTAACGCAGACAAAATTCTATTTGTGGCTCTGCCGGCACCACCCAGCTCGATAAACTTTGATCTGGAGATTGAAGGAGCCGGGCAGAAAACTGTAAGCTGAGCAGTGACTGCAGCGAATCAACTGTAGTCACTGTTTGGGTATTTTAACAGCCACGGGCACCAGCTGTCAACATGTATTTGCTCGCTGGAGAGATTTGTACATTTGCACAGTTTAGCGGTTGAAAACCTTTTTTTTTTTTTTTTAAAACAAAACACCACACAAACAAAAATCTTTACCCAATCTTCCTTTCTGGGTTTGCACGTTCCAGCCATTTTGAACAGCCGTGTCACAATGGCATTACTCTTGCTCATGTGCACAGGAGTCATGATCACGGCACATTACGCATGAAGCCTTATCCTTTATAAGTTGTCTACAAAGTTAATTTGGTATGTAAATTGTGCCTTCTTGGTTGAGTGGAGCAAAGGCAGACCCACACTGCATCACACGGTGGCAGATGAAGTGTGCAAAGGGATCGTTGGGAACTACAGCATTGTGGGATGAGGTGGAAATATTCCCCAATTTTTAAATGACTGTATACTTGAATTGCACAGCATCCTAGACAGAATTACAAATCTTTTGGCAGATAAGATACCTAATGTGGATTTAGCCATTTGCAAAACTTTAACGTGAACCTGAATCTAAGATATCATCCCCAACTTATGTTATTGCACAATTCCCCCAACTCCAGGTGAGTGGCAGCTTGGATATTCATTGTACATGCACTGTAACTATGCCTGGGCTCCGAGAATGCTTTCTGCTGAGGCGTAATTCTAGCACATATTCAGTAAGGGGATGCAAATTACCAGAGAATTGGATATGAATTCTAATGAAGTGGAAAAGCTTCCGGATCCCCACAACACTTGTGTGGGGGTGGGGGGGAGATCAGCCATTTGCATTACTGCTGAATAGGGTTGTGGAAATGGCAACGTAACTAGCAGCAGGGAAACAGCAGGATCACCAGGAAATTTCTTCACAGAAACATAGGGTAAGAAAAAGTTTTTTCTTCTTCAGTGTTTTTATTAAAGTTTGCAATAATAATAAAAAAAGAGTATAAACATATGTACAGATTGTGGTTACAAGATATTGCATAGCTGGGATGGCCATCTCAAATGGCATAGACCGAGGGGCCAATTATTAGGTTACTTTCACACTGAGACATTGCTCTGTCGGCAGTACAGCGCGGCTATTTTTAGTGTCGTTTTACCGTAGTTTTCGTGGCGCTATTCGGCCGCTAGCGGGGCACTTTTAACCCCGCTAGCGGCCAAAAAAGGGGTTAAAACCACCCGCAAAGAACCGCTGCCCCTTCATTTCAATGGGCAGGGGCACCGTAGGAACGTTGTATACACTGCTACTATAGCACCTCAAAGATGCGGCTGGCAGGAATTTTTTGGAGCATCCTGCCAGCGCACCGCTCCAGTGTGAAACCACTCGGGCTTTTACACTGGAGCAAAAGAAGAGGCTCTTTCAGGGCACTATAGCCAGATGTACACAATGAATAGGAACCAGTTTCAGTATTAAGAAGTTAGAACACCGCTGACTAACAAAAGTAGTATAATAATTTTTTTCATAAATTTAAAAATGATAGAAGATAACTAATATAGAGTCATTTCAGGCTTTACATAATTTCAGTGTAAGCTTATGTCTTGTATACTGGATTTTTTTGTGGCGAGAGAACACAAATAAGGGAAAAACAAAGGGCCTTGGATACAAGCAAAAGGCCTTAGGATAGAAGAGTGAAACGAAAATGGAGAAAAAAGGAGACGAGAAGAAGAGGCGGCAAAGAGGAAGAAAGGATGGGGCAGGACAATGCCCCATCCCTGGGACCACATAACCATATTCAGGGACTAAGGAGACTGCACAATACAGATTTTATATTTTCCCTGGACTTGAACTTTATAGATGGCATGAGTGCCTTTATTATACAGGCACCCATCTCTTTACTGCCATTAGGTCTGATGGTTGCTCTGCATGGTGATCTAATACAAGGCCATTAGACAGGGTGGTTCTACCACTATTGCTAAATACATTTAGAGATGTATAGAGTAGGTTCATAAACATCAGGATAAAGTCAAATGTCTTCTGTTCCCTCCAGTCAGATCCTCACTGAATCTTTGTTGGAAGTTCTGATGTTCAGAGTGCAAAGTAGCTACACCGTTCAAAGAACTGGAGGCTTTCAATAGTGCAAAATGTCACAGTATAGAACTTAAATGATGACATTCCAAGGACTGAAATGGTTTTGTACGCAAAGGTTAGGATTACAACTTTATTCATAGGTCTTCAATACTGGGATCATTAGGTGGATATATTGTGTTTAATTCTATTTTTCCATCTTGCATCCTAAATGCTTTAAAGCGGGGGTTCACCCTTAGATTCCTGCTCGTTTTGTCTAGGGGAATCGGCTATTTGTTTTAAAATATGAGCAGTACTTACCCGTTTACCCGAGATGCATCCTCTCCGTCGCTTCCGGGTATGGGCTGCGGAAATGGGCGTTCCTTCTTGATTGACAGTCTTCCGAGAGGCTTCCGACGGTCGCATCCATCGCGTCACGATTTTCCGAAAGAAGCCGAACGTCGGTGCACAGGCGCAGTATAGAGCCGCACCGACGTTCGGCTTCTTTCGGCTACGAGTGACGCGATGGATGCGACCGTCGGAAGCCTCTCGGAAGACTGTCAATCAAGAAGGAACGCCCGCTCCCGAAGACCCATACCCGGAAGCGACGGAAGAAGATGCATCTCGAAAACGGGTAAGTACGGATCATATTTTAAAACAACTAGCCGATTCCCCTAGACAAAACGAGCAGGAAGCTAAGGGGGAAAAAAAAAAAAAAAAAAAAAAAAAAAAAGAATTGGTTGAACTCCCGCTGAAAGGAGGGGGGGGGGGGTGTATAAAAACCATTGCTGACCAATCTTTTTGCAATTTTTACAAACAAAGGTGGTCATAAATGCAACAGTATTCTATGAAAAGAATAGGTGGGGCAGCTGCAGCACTGGGAACATGTTACATGCTCCACCCTAAAATCCGGGGAAACATGCAACATGTTCCCAAAGGTGAACTTATTTAAATTACAGCAGGTATATTAGTTTTAAAATGTTGTACCAATGTTACCAGGTTATGTGACATGCATTTCTGAATTTGACATATATGTGAAAAGTTTTTCTAAACTATTTCAAATATTTAAAAAACTGAATATTAAAAAAGTCAGTTGAAGTATGAAAGTGATATTAACAACTTCCCATCCAGGCCAATTCTGGCACTTTGCTACTACATGTAAAAATCATTGTTTTTTGGTAGAAAAATATTCAGAACCTCCAAACATTATACATTTTTTTTAGCGGAGACCCTAGGGCAGGGATATGCAATTAGCGGACCTCCAGCTGTTGCAGAACTTCAAGTCCCATGAGGCATAGCCAGACTGACAGCTACAAGCATGACACCCAGAGGCAGAGGCATGATGGGACTTGTAGTATTGCAACAGCTGGAGGTCTGCCAATTGCTTATCCCTGCCCTAGGGAATAAAATGGTGGTCATGGCAACTTTTTATGTCACATGGTATTTGTGCATCAATTTTTAAAAAACGTGTTTAAAAAAAAAAAAAGTTTCATGGATTAAATAAATAAATAATAATTAAAAAAAAACAGAACACTTAAGTTAGCCCAATTTTTTTCTATAATGTGAAAGATGTTACACAGAGTAAATAGATACCAAACATGTCATGCTTGAAAATTGTGCTCGCTCGTGTAATGGCACTAGACTTCAGTATTAAGTCTCCATAGGCAACGCTTGAAATTTTTTGTAAAGGTTACATGTTTTGGAGTTAAAAGAGGTCTTGGTATACAATTATTGCTCTCGCTCTAACGTTCGCAGATACATCAAGTGCGAATTGAATGCCGTTAACATGTGTGGGCGCGACGTATGTATGCGTTCGCTTCTGCGTGCGTGATTGCGGGGACAGGGGCGCTTTAAAAAATTTATTTTTGTTTATTTCATTGAAATTTTAGGATTTTGACACTTTCACTCTAAAAAAAATTTGTGATCACGTTTATTCCTATTACAAGCAATGTAAACATCCCTTGTAATAGGAATAGTGCATGACAGGTCATCTCTTCTCCAGGCTGGAAAGACCAAAATCAAAAATCAAACCAGGACTGTCTCAGCTTTCCAGCTGAGTACATGGCAGCATTTACAACTGCCAGGCCGGGCGTGACGTCATAATGTCGCTCCCGGACCTCCGAGAGTCAGAGATGACTGGGGACCATCTGTTCCCTGGAAATCTCTATGGTCAACTTCCGCCGCCGATGGATTCCTTCTCTGGCTCACGGATCAAACAGGTGAGACGGGAGGAACACCGGCGGGACATCCCCTCTCGCCGTCTGTAAGAACAATCAAGCAGCTGAACTGCTGCTAGGATTGTTCTTACAGTGAAGGGGATTTCCAGCTGAAGAGAACGATACCGGGTTGATGCCTCTAGGTGCAGGCATCAGCCCAGTATAACCACTGAAACGGGAGGACGTCCATGTATGCCCTCCCGGCGGGAAGTGGTTAAAGGCAAGTTTTTTTTATTTGAATAACATACATTGTATGTGTACCTGCCCTGTGCATGGGTTTTGCATAGAGCAGCCCTGATACTCCTATACTCAGGTCCCTTACCAGCACTCCTGGCCCCTCCCTTCCGTCAAGTGCCCCCACAGCACCCAAGGAGGCTTGCTTTTTAAGCTGCTGCTCTGCGTGTCCTTTCAGGCACAGCGCCATCATCCAGACACAGAGCCGTGGCTCGGCCCTACCCCCTCTCCTTTATTAGCTCAATGGTTCCTGCTGCTGTCTCAGCCAATGAGAGAGAGTCCCCAGAAAGCTGAGGATCTCGTGCACATCGATGTATCGCGATAGAATGCATGAAGGTAAAAGGAAATTGAGCCTCTAGAACTACTTCTGGTCATACCAGCCAATTAAGATGGCCGTGGGACCCTGAACACACAGCTCACATCACTGTGCCCACCCAGCCATACTGGCTTGGGTGGTCCTTAGCACAGCTCCCAAGTGGTCACAAGACTAAAGTGTGGTTTGAACACCACTTTCATATGCGGGCGCTACTCACGTATGTGTTCACTTCTGTGCACAAGCTCGGCAGGACGGGGCGCGTTCCTGGCTCCTAACTTTTTTAGCTGGCTCCTAGATTCCAAGCAAATTTGTCAAGCCCTGCTTTAAAGTATAACTCCTGACAGTTTTTATTGCGGTCTGTGCCCCGTTAGGGATGGTCACCCTCACCATTTATCATGATCATTGAAAGTAAAAGAAAATCCCAAATTTTGGGTTGTCCCAGAAAAGTAAGAGGGGAAATCTTGCAATGGGGACACTATTTCTGGTGACCTGGGAGGTACCCAAGAAATTCCCTTAATTTGCAGGGTTTTACTTCCACTTTCTGTTTGGCTATGGGACAGAAAGTGAATGAAAATCTCCATAGTGGGACAGAGATGGCAAAAAAAATGTGTATAACACACACACACACACACACACACACACACACACAATCCATTTATATCTATGCAAACATTTTAGGCAGGTGCAAAGAAGAAATGCTGTAAAGAAAGCTTTCAAAACTATATATTTGAATTGTTTATTTTTATTTTTTATTAAATAGGCCAAGTGAGCAAACAAAAGATCTAAATCAAATCAATATTTGGTGTGACTACCCTTTGGTTTTAAACCTGCATTGCGCAAAGTCAGATTTTGTAGGATTAGAGTCAGGTGTATGATAACAAATTATACCAAGCAGGTGCTAAGGATCATCTAATTTCATATAGGTTGAAACAGTTATCAACAGTCATAAACAGAGCTGTGCATGAAGCTTAAAACTGGGTGAGGAACAGGCAAAATTATCTACTACGAAGGTGAAGTTGTGGAAGACAGTTTCATGTCACAGGTCATACATCATGGTAAGACTGAGCACAGCAACAAAACACAAGGTAGTTATACTGCACTAGCAAGGTCTCGCCCTGGCAACAATTTCAAAGTAGACTGGGATTACAAGATGTTCTGCTCAAGCTCTTTTGAAAAAGCACAAAGAAATGGGAAACATTGAGGACCGTAGATGCAGTGGTCAGCCAATTGGAAAATGTCCAGCCATGACATCCGCACAGAACTGGCAGAAACCAGTGGGACCCTGATACACCCATCTACTGTCTGGTCGTTGGCCAGATGTGGTCTTCATAGAATTGCAGCCAAAAAGCCATACCTCTGATATGGAAATAAGGCCAAGCGACTGCGTATGCATAAAATGGCAGCAGGTGCTCTGGGCTGAGGAGTTTCAAAATTTGAAATATTTGGCTATAGCAGGAGGCAGTTTGTTTATTGAAGGGCGGGAGAGCCATACAATGAGTGACTGCAGGCAACAGTGAAGCATGGTGGAGGTTCCTTGCATGTTTGGGGCTTCATTTCTGTAAATGGAGTTGGAGATTTGGTCAGGATCAATGGAGTCCCCAATGCTGAGAAATACAGGCAGAAACTTATCCATTAGGCCATACCATCAGGGAGGGGTGCGATTGGGCCCAAATGTATTCTGCAGCAGGACAACGCCAAACATACAGCCAATGTCAATATTTTCAGCGTAAAGAACAAGTAGTCCTGGAAGTAATGGCTTGGCCCCCATCAAAGCCCTGATCTCATCATGGAGTCCGTTTGGGATTGCATGAAGAGAAATACAAATTTGAAGCAGCCTACTTCCATAGAAGATCTGTGGTTAGCTCTCCAAGATGTTTGGAAAAACCTACCTGTTGAGCGCCTTCAAAAACTGTGTGAAAGTATACCTAGAAGAATTGAGGCCATTTTGAAAGAAAAGGCTGGTCACATCAAATATTGATTTGGATCCCCCCCCCCCCCCATTTACTTTCCAATTTGCTAATTGATAAAATATAATCGATTAACGCTTCTATATCTGAAAGCACTCTTAAAGCAGAGCTCCACCCAAAAGGTAAAGGTCCACTTGTTTTGACAGGTACCCGCTCCCACTTCTGGGTAAGATCGCTGGACTACGACACCCCCCCCATTGCCTTCTGGGACACACAGGTCCCAGAAGACAGTGAGACCATTCAAAAGCGCAGTGCGACCAACGCTTGCACAGTAGGAAACCAGCAGTGACGCCGGAAGGCGTCATTGCCGGTTTCCCTTACTTAAAATGCCAGCGCCTGCACCCCAAAGCAGATTGACTAATACATACTAAAAGACTTGTCAGCAAATGTACATACTCTAGTGATCTACTATAGCAGTGGTCATCAACCCTGTCCTCAGGGCCCACTAACAGGCCAGGTTTGCAAGATAACTGAAATGCATCACAGGTTAGATACAATTTGCTGCTCAGTGATTGCAGTATTCTAGTCTGCATCTCCCCAAGGTAATACATAAAACCTTGCCTGTTAGTGGGCCCTGAGGACAGGGTTGATGACCACTGTACTATAGGGCTGCAAAAACAGGTCCAACACTTGCAGATTTTATGATTTAAGCTATACTCTACCACTGCTTTACCTCTATTACAAGACGCACTGTGCAAGCCCATCCGGAACTCTCCTCTCGACTGCAAGTACGTCCAACGCAGGCTTTGTGTTGACTACACAGTGGGTATGTGGCAAGACAGATTTTAGCCAATTACACTAGATTTATTAAAGTTAATTACCTTTTTATATTCCCTGGAGCTATGCAAGTCTATACATTTTCTTTGTCATAATCTAAAAGTCTTAACTAATGGCAACTTTTGCAGTATTTTTTATAGGGCAATGTCTGTGTAGTGAAAATTGTAGCGCTCCCTAACATTGGAGGTGACCCCTTACATTGCTGGTTAGTAATGGAAGGGCTCCCAATACACTGGTGATCTGTTATCTGATAGGAATAGATTGTTCAGTGCTCAAGAAGTCCTAGCAAACTCTGGAGGAATCCTGGTTAAAGCGGAAGTTCACCCAAAAATCAACTTTCTGCCATTAGATCCAGCATACTGCTGACATCTGCAGTATGCTGTTTTTTTTTTTACTCATCATTTTATCAGCCTTTGTTATCCGGCTCCGAGCGGGGATTTATTCCGGGTATAGGCGTTCCTAAGCCAAGCGGAGGGCTGCTAAAGCGCCTTCCGAAAATACTCGAAATCACACTCTAGTATTTACGGCGCTTGCGCAGTCTGCTCTACACGGCAGGCGCAGGCGCCGTAAACACCCGAGTGTGACTTCGGGTATTTTCGGAAGGCGTGACGTGCTTTAGCAGCCTGTCAATCAAATCTGCTTGGCTTAGGAACGCCTATTCCCCACAGAAATCCCCGCTCGGATCCGGATAACAACGGCTGATAAACGATAAGTACAAAAAAAAAACAGCATACTGCAGATGTCAGCAGTATACTGGATCTAATGGCAGAAAGTTGATTTTTGGGTGAACCTCCGCTTTAAGACTGCTATGGACATACCGTACTTAAATATTTATTTCCAAGATTCTGCATCATAGATGAAGGAATGTAGGTAGACAGACATTCCTGATTGTATGGGACACAATGAAATATAGTCAAGCATGACATCTCAGTGTAAAACAGCAATAGCTTACAGTTATAGGAATTAATACACAGATGCAAAACCACAAAACATGTATTGAAGGGTGTCTAAACTACATGATTTTATAAAATGTATCAGTGTCTTAGAAGCACTTTTCTACACAGTCGCTTGTGTGGATGCGGGAATCTGAGTTTTTTTTTTCTCGCTCAACCCGCTGATTGATAATAAAAAAATAAAAAAAATGAATGTATATACCCAGCTTCATATGTAGGGCAGGGTCTGCTTGATTGGATAGGTAGACCCTCAATACCCAGTTTTGGTTTAATTTTAAATGATTGTGCAGAAATTGTACAATTCGATTAGAACTAAAGGACTTTGAGATCTTTGTGGGTATGGGCGTTCCTTCTTGATTGACAGTCTTCCGAGAGGCTTCCGACGGTCACATCCTTCTCGTCACGATTTTCCGAAAGAAGCCGAACGTCGGTGCGCAGGCGCAGTATAGAGCCACACCGACGTTCGGCTTCTTTCGGCTACGAGTGACGCGATGGATGCGACCGTCGGAAGCCTCTCGGAAGACTGTCAATCAAGAAGGAACGCCCGCTCCCGAAGACCCATACCCGGAAGCGACAGAAGAAGATGCATCTCGAAAACGGGTAAGTACGGATCATATTTTAAAACAAATAGCCGATTCCCCTAGACCAAACGAGCAGGAATCTAAGGGGAAAAGGGCAACAATTAAATAAATGGGTGAACTCCCGCTTTAAGCTTGTTAATGTGCAGCAATGTGTCATTTAATTACTTCCAATTTTATATGACATACACTCAACTTAAACATGGTTAAAAAATATGTACCATTACATAATGTACCATTAAGCCCAATCAAAACCTCACATATGTTTATCTCTTTATAGTCCTGTACCCCCAAACTTTAGGCTTTTTTGACAGGTTTTTGCTTGGACACATGCCTTAAAATAGTGCTCTGTGCTGGAACAGCCAACAGCTACATCCAGCACCACAAGCGTCTTCTACTGCAGAGAAGCAGAAAGAATGTGCTAGAGCAGCTCTGCATCCAAGTGCAAATTACCAAATGCAGCAGCTACCTCTGGTGCAATCACATATGCACCGATCAGCCCCAACATTATGACCACCCACTATAACCTGTTAAAGCATGGCCTCTATTAGACCTCTGCAGGTATGCTGTGGTATATGGCACCAAGCTGTCGGTAGTAGATCTTCCAAGTCCACCTTCGGAAACATGTTCCACCCAATTTTAAGGTGGAACATGCAACATATTCCTGCAGCCACTCGGGGATCCGCCACCTCTATGTGACAGCACTACAGAGAGACGTTCCCCCATACCAGCTGTTACATTTTGAAAAAAGTGTTGCTCCGCCACTTGGCTGCATCATTCATTCTCAAGCTCCATTCACACCTAGGCAGACAAATTCGCGGCGTTTTGTCGCCGCAAATCGCTGTACAAATAGCGGCGTTTTGTACCGCGATTTGCGGCGACAAAACGCCGGTATTGTCCGCCTAGATGTGCCCCAGATTGACCCCCTCTATGGAGATGGTTCCCATCTCCTAGCCGAACGCCGCCTGAAAAAAAGGTCCTGGACCTTTTTTCAGGTGGCAGGCGTCCGGCGTTCAGCGTGGAGATGTGAACCATCTCCATAGAGGGACATGTGTTCTCATCCCTCTGGCGGCAGCGGCATAGCACTACAGGCGTAAAAACGCCTAGGTGTGAATGGGGGCTTAGAGATCTGTAAATTAAACTACAGCCAGCCTTTGCTGCTGTCGGCTTGTAGTCCGCAATGAACTACCAAGGGAGCTGTTGAGCACTCAGATTCTTCCTGCCAGTGTGAAACTCCCATACACTGACAGTCTGCAGGAGTCCTGCATGGCACCAGCAAGCTGTTGATCGCTGGCTGGTGCAAGGCTTTCCAGGCTCCAAAAAACAAAAAAAATAGCAAATGCAAAAATGTACATGGTTATTTTAAAAGTTTAACTTAAATTCTTTAAGTTCTGTAGCCTGCAAGGCAGGTCCTCAATGTTGTGCATTGGCCTGAGATGTGAAGACTCTGGAGGCCATGCAGCCCCATACACAACAAACTTCACTGCATTGTGTGTTCCGACTCCTTTGTATTGGAACCATCGTGAATTTATCAATTTGAGCTACAATTTGACCCATCATCAGTTTTCCTGCAGTGGTCAGAACCTACCACTTTTGGCAAGTTCTGACCACTGCAGACTGGGAAAGTCCTATAAACAGGGATATGCAATTAGTGGACCTCCAACTGTTGCAAAACTACAAGTCCCATCATGCCTCTGGCTGTCAGAGTCTTGTTATGCCTCATAGGAATTGTAGTTCTGCAACAGCTGGAGGTCCGCTAATTGCATATCCCTGTCCTACAAGTTCAGGAGATGCTGTGACCCAGTCTATTACAATCCAGGCCCCTGTGAAAGTCACTCAAAATAATTAGCTTTTTTTTTTGCGTTCAACACATTCACATGCTGTCTAATAAATCCCACCCGTTTTTAAGTCCCAATGTAATGAGATAATCAATGTTCACTTTACCCGTCAGTGGTCATGTTGGCTGATCTGTGTAGACTGCCCACAAAACAAATTTGGACTATGAAAATTTAAATGGTACAGTGCTTTTCAGTGTGTGTCCTCATTTGGGGTTTAACTATTTAAAGTATTTATACTCAAAAATAATTATCTATGCAATGTAGTATTTAATGTCCATGTCCTCCAGCCTAGTAGTTTTACATATAACTCTCTACAAGTGGCTAGACATACCTTTGATCCATACCGCAGGAAAAACTTCCTTTCTTGCAGTGACACAATGTTCATGCCTTTTGAAAATACTCGGCCTGTGACTCCACACTGCAGATTGTATTGTAGCTTCAGCACACAGCAATGTCTGAACACTGTATGGCCAGACCTTAAGCTGTAAAACTTACCTAAACTGCACCTCTCTTCCACAGGGGTTGATCGTGGTGGAGATCTCTTTCCCAGAAGAACTGTAACATTGTGAGCATTTTTTGCCCCTTCATATATAAACCTCACCGAGGTTGCCATACCCTCCCACTCTTGTGTCTGTACTGGCTGAAGATATTTTCCTTCACCATACACTTGGCTTGATTGCTAAATATGGGCAATCACAGATAACCATTCAAAACTTGAGCTGAACAACCGATCTAAAAGACGCCACTGCAGTATTCAGATGATGACTTTCAGGTATATTTCTTGCCATCCAATCAAATGTTGACCGTAGAGACAGTACACCGATATGGCCATGTCTTTCAAGCCCTAATTTAGAATTAATAACGTAGAAGTAAAGGCTTGCTATTGGTAAGTGTTAAAAAAAATGTTGCCTGCCCCCTACTCCTACATTATACTGTAGATCCTTTATAAAAGAGATCTGTAGAAATCTTGTTTTTTAAATCCACACCAATGCAGTCGTGTGATTGATAAGCAGCTGTGATTGAAGGAGGGGTGGGCATAGCAGTTCCAGCGACTCTACTCTTGGAGCCAAGACCACAATGAGCACTTTGGAGCTCCTGAAGTAATCATCCTGGAGTACAATAAACCTGTCATATGTAAATAATAGCAATAAGTCTAAGAGGTGGCTTGCACCTTGTTGGACGCAACTCGTGGCATGCCTACTCTTTTTACAAAGTAACTGAATTCTTGGAGTTCAGCTTTAACCATTTTGTTACCAGAGTCATTTTTGCACACAATCATTTTAGGCCTAAAGATTAGTTAAAAACTTCAAAACACTGTTTTAAAGCAGGTACCCATGAGAATAAAATGGTGGTATTTCCAAATTTTTTATGTTGCACTATATTAAGAGAGAAGTATGACCAAAGCTTTTCTGGCCATACTTCTCGTGAAACACTTATGCTCTCATGTGACCCAAAATCAGCAGGTTAAAACGATCAGGGAGGTAAAGACGACATGTGGTGGCGAAAGTATCAAATTGAGATCAGCAAATATGTTCTCCACTCTCTCCCCGACCCAGAGACATTCTCCTAGAGCAGGGGTCTCAAATTGGCAGCCCTCAAGCTGTTGCAAAACATGAGGCCTTGCAAAGCTGACAGTTACAAGCATGACTCCCTCAGGCAAAGGCATGATGGTAATTCTGCAGCAGCTGGAGGGCCACCAATTTTAGACCCCTGTTCTAGGGGGGAAAGGTATTACAGCTTGCCAGTTCATAGATGTAGTGGCTACATAAAGTCTATTAAAAGCTCTGTGCATCTTAAGCCTGGTACACACGATTGGATTTTCTGCGGACATAGCGTAGGACTTTTGTCTGAAGGGCGTTTGCCACGAACTTGTATTGCATACAAACTGCAAAGAATTGTCAGCCAACAAACACAAAACTCTGTGGTTTTTCAGCTCTTTTGCGCCACCCTTTGGGCAACTTCTGCTAATGTTATGGTTGGCATTGCTTCTGAGCATGCGTGTTTGTACTTTGGAGTTTTATCCGAAGCACTTGTGTACACAGGATCGGAAAATTTGACAACACACATTTGTTGTCGGAAAATTTTAAAGCATGCTATCCAACATTTGTCCGATGAAGCATACAGTCGGATTTTCCGACAACAGTCTGCCATCACACACTTCCCGTCGGAAAATCTGATCATGTGTACGGGCCTTAAGGCTACCTTGTCCTACAGGGCGAAAAGGTTGCTGTGTAATTTCATAGTAAAAAAAAAAAAAAAAAAAGCATGCCTCACAAAGTGGAAAAAACATTGGTCGATTAGTTGTGCCGAATACGTGATTCTGTCGTCCCCCCCCTCATAGTTCCATTTTATGTCTATTGTGGTTCTGCCACCTACTTGCCCCACAATTAGTCTTATGTGATAGGGCTTTTTTTTACCAACAATGTGTCAAAGGAAGTGGTGTAAGCTACATTCAAAAGTTGCAAAACAATGGACTTTGGCAATTCATGTGTTGTGTGATGTGCAGGCATTAGTTGTTGCCTGTTCCAATCTGCATGTTCCGAATGAACACAGGAAATGAAAAGAGGGGTATTTTTCATCTTATTGCATTTGCAGCTATGTAGCTTCATCGGCCAAAAGTGAAGCCGTGAGTGGCTCTGTCGACACATTTATTATCCATCTAAACCAGGTGAAAGCCTCTTGGCGAAGACTGGCTGCATCCTTTAAAGTTCAGCCGCAAGCGTTTTGGTTGTCTGAACAAAATCGTATGCAGTTGCGCTTCCTTCCTCCATCCACACTGTTTAGCATGGTGGTAGAAAATCTAAAATAGGCATTTTGTCTAGTTTTTTTGATACAGCAGAGAAGGGCAAGCATTTTAAATTTGTACTGCTTTCCCTAGCCCTGTCTGAATGAATTCCTTCCATCTTCTAGGAGCAAAAATGAAATGTAGCGAGAGGACTTCAATCAAGGACATAGACAGCAATGCAAACTGGAAAGAAGTTCCAACTCTTGCTTTCCTCAGCCCCAGTAGTGATTTAGCTCATGTCCTTAAAGCGGAGGTTCACCCATACCTTACACATTTTCCCCTTCGCTTTATGCTCGTTTTGTCTAGGGGAATCGGCTATTTGTTTTAAAATATGATCCGTACTTACCCGTTTACGAGATGCATCTTCTCCGCCACTTCCGGGTATGGGCTGCGGGAATGGGCGTTCCTTCTTGATTGACAGTCTTCCGAGAGGCTTCCGACGGTCGCATCCATCTCGTCACGATTTTCCGAAGGAAGCCGAACGTCGGTGCGCAGGCGCAGTATAGAGCCGCACCAACGTTCGGCTTCTTTCGGCTACGAGTGACGCGATGGATGCGACCGTCGGAAGCCTCTCGGAAGACTGTCAATCAAGAAGGAACGCCCATTCCCGAAGACCCATACCCGGAAGCCGACGGAGAAGATGCATCTCGAAAACGGGTAAGTACGGATCCATATTTTAATACAAATAGCCGATTCCCCTAGACCGAACGAGCAGGAAGCTAAGGGGGAAAAAAAAAAGGAATTGGTTGAACTCCTGCTTTAAGTGGACCTAGCATAGAAAACAGTCATGTGAAAATGCACACCCAACAGAAATTAAGGTTTTCAACATACTTGAACAGGCAAAAATTTGATTAAACGGTGCCTACAACTAAAAAAAAAAAAAAAAAGTGTTAAACTTGAACTGGCATATAAAAATTGTGTATACATTCAGGATCTAAATTCTCTCTTTTTTCATACAAAGTACACCCCCTACCATTAATCACAACTTCAAATCCATGAAACTAAAATCCAGTATCCCAGATTAGGTTGCAACAATTTGACCCAATTTATAATGCATACAGTTGGAACCAGTCTTATTAAACCTCATATTTGAGGCCCGATGTCCTCTTTGCTATCGATGTGTACGGTGTCATCATACCAAGATCAATAAAACTTGAAGGCCCTCAAAAAATAGCTTGTGGATGCCTATTAGTTTGGCAAGGTATTAGAAAAAAAGAATTCCCACTGTAATTGAAAAATCTACAAACGCTACATATTTCAAACTGCCAATTTGTTCAGGACTGTCTGGCCCAGCAAATTAAATCCATGAGCGGACAATCTAGTATAAAAGAGGTCTAAAAATTTCAAAAACGATCACGACTATTCACACAACTCTTGTAACAGTTGATGTTGAAGATCAAGCATCTACAATCCAAAAAAGATTGCACCAAATTTACCCTGCATGAGAGTTGAGTTACAAAAAAAAAAAAAGCCTTAGTTGTCCAAAGTGAACATTACAGCAAAATTAGGGCAAAAATATACAAACAAGCCTGAAAAATCTTGCAACTGAAAAAATGTAATCGAGTCAGAGACTGGTACGCAGTTATACAAAATGGCAGGGGTATACCTCTTTTTTAAACAGTGCATTCAAGATTTTTTTTAAATGTATTCAAATATGATTGAAAAAGTCAAAAACTTCCATTGAGTACTCAGTTTTTTCACATGACTGTATATCTTATACTACTAAGAAGATGAGCACTAAGGCTTTGTGCACACAGGGCGTTTAAAAAGCCGCTTTTACCAGCGTCAGATGTTTAAAACACCTCTCCGTGTTAATCTGTGTGTCCATGCACATACAGGCTTTTATGAGATGTAAGTGGCATAAGCATTTTTAAGCTGCAAAAAAAAAAAAGTGGGGGGGGGGAGCCCAGCACGTTCTGAATACCATGTTACAGCTGTAAAAACGTCTGACACGGCTCATCACTGGATACAGTGTTAAGCCGTGTCAAGCTTTTTTTTTTTATTATTTATTTACTTGCATGTCAAAAATCAATGGTCCTCTAGGAGAGCCGTCTTAACTGATCTGACTTTCAGCCTATTGATTTGCATGGAAGTCGCATCCAAGTCAGATCATCATGATAAGACTTGTGCTCTGAGGATCTTGAAGGGGAATCCCACGCCCAAAAACAAACAACACCCAGTGTGCCCCCCCCAAAGTCTGGATTTTGAGGGGAAACCTAATGCAAAGAAAATAAATAAATAAAATACATGAGATGCCTTAACCCAAAATCCATACCAGCTGTCAGATGGCCACACCCATGTGGCAGGCATCAGAGAGGACAACAGCAGGAGCCAGCGTTGGAGGACCGTGTCGGCAGCGGAGAAGACAGCAGCAGAGGGAGAAGACATGATAGAGCTACAACATTTATCTCTAATAAAGGACTTGTCAAAAACCATCAGTTTTTTACACTACATTGCTTTTTTTTTGGGGGGGGGGGGGGGGTGAATGAGCAAGGGTACAATGTACACACAGGGTGGGGTGGGATCTGGGGGCCTTATTAAAGGGGGCTTTCTGGTGCCGATAAACGCCCTGCCCACAGACCAGGGTTGTCGGGGAGAGGCCCTTGTCCCCATCTACATGGGGACAAGGTGCTTTGGGGGCGTAAAGCCCCCCATACTTTGAAGGCATGTGGCCCAATATGTGGTCCAGGAGGGGAGGGCTGTTCGCCGCCCCCCCCCCCTCTTCCCTGACCTGCCGGGCTGCATACTTGGGTAAGGGTTTGGTATGGATTGTGGGGGGACCCCACATCGGGTTTTTTTTTTTGGCATGGGATTCCGTTCAAGATCCTCAGAGCACAAGTCAAATCTTGAAAATTGGCTCTCATAGGGAACCACTGATTTTGACATGTCATGCGACTTGTGCTCTGTAGCAATTGTATTTGGGCGTGGAAAATAAGAGAAGAGAAGCGGCTAAAGAGAATTAACGCCAATGCTAAAGGCAAATTTTTACAGCCGATATTTTACGGTTGTTGGTACTGGCTTTCCAGCTCGTTTTTTAAACTCAACATTAAAAATAAGTGCATATACCATTTAAAATCCAATAATACACTGTCCACTCTGAAAATGCTGGCAGAAAAATTTGCATTCTTCTGCACGAAAGCTGCGCATGGGACGCTCTTGGACTTTCCAGCATGACAAAGACCCCAAGCACAAGTTGTCCCTCCAGCAATTACAGCAAAAAAAGGTGAAGATTCTGGAGTGGCGACCGGTCTCCTGACCTTCATATCATCGAGCCACTCTGGGGAGATCTCAAATGTGCGGTTCATGCAAGATCACCAAAGACTGCATGACCTGGGAGGCATTTTGCCAAGACGATTGGGCAGCTATGCCATAATAATTCAGGGGCTTCAGACAACTTTTATAAAAAAAGACTGAACGCCGTCATTGATACTAAAGGGGCAATACACAGTAATAATAACTAAGGGTATGCAGACTTTTGATCAGGGACATTTCATTTGTTTACTGGTTACCATGTTTTGTTTCGTTCTGCCTGCTCACTCGTGTGTTTTTTTTTTATTATAAAAGTATATTGTATATTACCAATTCTCCAAGAGTATGCAAACTTTTTTTGAGCGCAACTGTATATTAAACTACTGGAAGCCTTAATCCTTACATTTCCAAAATACACGAAAACCCTCCCATACTAAAAGGGACCTAAAAACAGCCCAACCCTCTTCATTACATCTTATATACTACCAACTACAGATGTGTTTTTATAATTTTCCACACACTACCTGAGAGTATTGATTAGCCATCATTTTGGATTTCTTAATAGAGGTAGGTTAAAAGGTGCAAAGACAACCACAGTTCATGTGTTCATTTCATAGCTTAAGAATCAGAACAAGCGACCCCCACTACCACCCACATGGTGTTGAGAACACATTCCAAAAGGTGCGATTTCCTCTTGGGTGCATCATGTAAAAGGGTACCTGTGACCAAGGACCACACAGGTTAAATTTCTTACCATAACTGTTCCAGGAACCAGGATTGTATGTGAAATGCCTCTTATAAATGATCCAAGATGAAACGGTTGTTTCACAACAAATGTGTTCTTAAGAACATTACCTACAAACTAAAGTCACCTGTATTTGTAACCTGAGCCTGAATGAAGAGACAGGGAAGTAAACAATGAAGATTATTTCAGTGACATATAGTTTAGTCCTATTGGCTTAATTTAGTTCTATTCTAGTACTGCATTTATGTGCCTTTTTATGTTGCCAATAAAACAAAAGTTTAGGTTATGAGATTTGACAAAATCCCATTATTCAGCATCTAAAAACAAAAACGTAATAAATCTCCAAAAACCCCCCTAAACCTAATCTTTTAGTGCAAACATGCATTTATGAATGTTTGGGCAGGGGTGTCTTGTACAGCAGGCAGGGTTTAATGGCATTGTTCCAAAGGCCAAAAAAACATCACATACCTTCTCCACATGCCTTAGTACGCTTTCAACAAAATGACAGGTTCACATTAAAAGGGATTGTAAAGGTTTTTTTTTTATTTTCTAAATAAGTTTCTTTATGCTAGTGCATTGTTGGTTCACTTACCTTTTCCTTCCATTTCCCTTCTAAATGTTTTTTTATTTTGTCTGAATTTCTCACTTCCTATTTCACCTCAGTAAGCTCGCCCCCATCATCCGAGACATTCTGGCTGGGGGTTAGTCAACCAAAACAGCTTACTGAGGAGAAACAGGAAGTGAGAATTTCAGACAAAGAAAAAAAAAACATTTAGATGGGAAATCAAAGGAAAAGGTAAGTGAACCAACAATGCACTAGCTTAAAAGGAACCTATTTAGAAAATACAACAACCCCTTTAAAGTACATTTGTGCACAAAGTCTGCAATGGCTAGATGCCAGACTTGCTAATTGAATGGCTTTAAAATTTTCTAATCACTGGCCCTAAATAAGTAAGCAAAAAAAAAGTCTGACTGCAGTAGCTGCAAGCATATTCCAGGTCAGTGACTTTAACTACTTAACCCCCGGACCATATTGCTGGTCAAAGACCAGAGCACTTTTTGCGATTCGGGACTGCGACGCTTTAACTGACAATTGCGCGGTCGTGCGACGTGGCTCCCAAACAAAATTGGCGTCCTTTTTTTCCCACAAATAGAGCTTTCTTTTGGTGGTATTTGATCAGCTCTGCGGTTTTTATTTTTTGCGCTATAAACAAAAATAGAGCGACAATTTTGAAAAAAATAAATATTTTTTACTTTTTGCTATAATAAATATCCCCCAAAAATATATAAAAAAAACATTTTTTTTCCTTAGTTTAGGCCGATACGTATTCTTCTACATATTTTTCGTAAAAAAAATAAAAATCGCAATAAGCGTTTATTGATTGGTTTGCGCAAAAATTATAGCGTTTACAAAATAGGGGGTATTTTTATGGCATTTTTATTAATATATTTTTTTTTACTAGTAATGGCGGCGATCAGCGATTTTTTTTTCGTTACTGCGACATTATGGCGGACACTTCGGACACTTTTGACACATTTTTGGGACCATTGGCATTTTTATAGCGATCAGTGCTATAAAAATGCATTGGATTACTAGAAAAATGCCACTGGCAGTGAAGGGGTTAACACTAGGGGGCGGGGAAGGGGTTAAGTATGTTCCCTGGGTGTGTTCTTACTGTGGGGGGGGGGTGGCCTCACTAGGGGAAACACTGATCCTCTGTTCATACATTGTATGAACAGAAGATCAGCATTTCCCCTGCTGACAGGACCGAGAGCTGTGTGTTTACACACACAGCTCCCGGTCCCCGCTCTGTAACGAGCAATCGCGGGTGCCCGGCAGCGATCGCGCCCGCCGGGCACATGCACGGGAGCGAGCGCACGCGCCCCCTAGTGGCCGCTCGAAGAGCGGACGTATAGCTACGGGCTCTCACCCAGGAGAGCCGACCTGCCGCCATATAATGACGGTGGCTGGTCGGCTAGTGGTTAAGTAGAAGTTCACTTTTACAAAAAAAAAAAATGCACGTTTTGCAGGTTAACAAACATGCATTTATTTATTTTTGTTAAGGAGATCTTGGGTGCAATGTTACAGTCCTGGAGACGGTCTGCCCATGCCTCTGAGCCGTGCAGGCAGTTACATGGACAGGAAGCTCAGTTAACTACCTAGGGCATGGGTTCTCAACCTGTGGCTCTCCAGCTGTTGCGGAACTACAATTCCCATGAGGCATTGCAAGCCGCTGACAGGTACAAGCATGTCTCCCAAAGGCTGAGGCATTATGGGAATTGTAGTTTTGCAACAGCTGGAGAGCCACAGGTTGAGCACCCATGACCTAGAGTGATCAACATTGCTCTGGTTGTTAATTGAGAACTACAAGCCGACAGCTGCAAAGACTGTTGGGACCTGTAGTTTTCCCATTCACAGAACACAGAATATGGGTGTCATGTGTTACAAAAAGGTGAGCTTGACCTTTAACTTTTTTTCCATGCAACACAAAACAATAGGTTAACAAATTCTCAAAACTTCCCTTCCTCCATCTCCAGCAGTAAAGAGAAAAGGTTGTGTAAGCTGCAGATCCCCATCTTGAGCTTATACAAGGCTGAAAACACTCTTGCTTCCCTTCTCTACGACTGTTGGAAACTTATTAGGACAAGCACCAGCATTTCCACATGTAATGAAGTACAGTGAGCAAATGCATGGTATGCCCAAGTAGCTGACTAAACAGACACTTTAAAAGTAGAACAAAACCGTCACACAATACTTAATAAGCAAAAACTAATTTTTTTGTTAAAAATACGTTTTTTCTTTAGTTTGAACAGGTTTTCTCTCCCTTTGCCGAGGTGCACACAGAGGTTTCTGTGGTTGCGTGAATGCTGCAGCAGCAGAGCATCTCTGAGGACCATGACTATGGGGTCAATTCACTAAAGGTTACGTGATTAATTTTTCATAAATATCGCATGAGATAAAAGTAAATTCATCAAAGTAAAATAGTAAAATGTGAGGTACAATATATTTGGCTTAAGTGCCTGGGTTTAGATGCACTTTAGATGAACCAGTTGCACTGCCCCGCATGGGAAACCGTGCAGGTTTACTGTTTTAGGCTACATTTACACAGGTGCTAAAAACTGACCATTGAGCTACAGTTTTACCAATCCCTGACCACCCACCTAAGCGATATGTAGTTGTAGATCAAACACATACCACAGCAAATTTAACTCAGACTGTAGAGTCTGACAAGCACCATCATTGCTACTTATTTCAGTCAGTACAGGTATACTTTAATTATGACATATTCCATGTAGATATTCATAATTTCATAAATCTGTGCGATTACGTTAACCGTGATTGGAAAAAGATGGTGCACATACGTTGGGCATTTCTTACCTTTTCAAGGCACCTAAAAAAGGTGGAGAAAATACCTACAAAACCAGTGTGGCACATTTACTTGCAAAAAAAAAAAGAAAACCCATTTTAAAAATGGAGGATATATTTATGAAGGAGGCACAGCTTTTTATGAAAGTCTGCAAAACAAGCAAACACTTAGATGGTGGTATTCTAGTATGGTGTCATTCTGAAACTCTGAATAATTTCCTAGATCCAAAACAATAGTTTGAAATGTAAGTGTGTAAGATTATGCCCACAAAAAGGTAACACCAGTATTGGATATTACTATATAATAGTGTTTATAAATGGTGTAGCATATGTGTTAAATTAGATTCAAAAACATGTAAATAGCTTAAATAGCCGTTTGGCTCTAGACATGAATATTGTTCCCTTTCTAAATGCTTCCGAAAAGCCCTGGAACAGGTATTTATTGGCTCCATCTTGGCATCCAGAAGAACAGCAATCACCAAATTGGAGAACCCTTTGCAGGTGGGTGGGGAAGAGGTCTGTTGTCAGTCAAGTTGGCATGTTTACACCAAGTTTAGAACATGGTTGCCTCAGTACCTTGCAAGAAATGGTATGGTACTATGGGCACTAGCAGTAGTGTGATTATTCAAAAAACAATTACTGTATTTATTGGCATAGAACACTCACTTTTTTACCCTGAAAATAGAAGGTAAACTGTGCCCGCGTGGTTAAACGCAGGGGAAAGTTTTGTTCCTGAAACTTCCCTCTTTAAGTTAGGGTGCGCGTTATACGCCGATAAATACAGTACTTTACAATTTAAGAATAATTTTACAAAGAGTTAGTCTTTTTCAACCTTAAGAAGGGAGGAAACGTTTTCTCTTGTTAAAATGTAATAAAAACCAAAAAGTATTTTAGAACTAAAGTAGTAGAAATTAGCATGCCGGCAAAGATACCAGAACAAACATTAATTCTTCAGGCTGGCTTTCCAAAATGTCTGGAGCATCCATTTGAACTTCAGAATGAAACAAATTTTTATGAAAGTCGTCAGAGCACAGATTAGCCTTCCACAATGTTCCTTGTGCTGTCTAAACCAACTACTCCAAGGCACAGTGTAATATAGGATGGGGAGTGTCTGAAAACTCATGGTGGGGTCTGTGCTTGTATGTCACCGTCAGCCATTCCGGTGACCAGCTTAACCAAACCACTCTTTGAAAACCTCCCACACAGAATAAACGAATGTACAAGCTTACATTTAATGGCTGCAACAGAGTCAGCCTTGCACTTTCTAGGGTTACTTCCTTTGTTTTAATAGCACCCAAGGTCTTAATAAAGCCATGCTAATCAATGTGCCTATAGTATTTACAATGTTTTGAAGAGCTGAAAAAGAATTAGGAATGCTGGGTAAATGCACATGCGTGTGTTGCTTTAAGAGGAAATGCTTATAGAGGAAATTATGTAGAGGAAATTATCTAGCTTTCAAAAGTTGTTAGGTTGCAATGCAATTGCAAGCATTTTTGTGAATTCTCTGCAAGATGGTATTCATATACTTTGATATTTGGCTTGGTCCAGCTCAACTTTGTGGACACAAAAAAACTTTGCCAGTGGCAATAATTCTCAGTGCCCCTGTTCCTGCCAGTGACAGTACTGCTGGTTGGCTTGATGCTCTGCCCTAGTTATTTTCCAGTGCATTCTGGGATAGAATAACCTCCACGGCCTCTCCAACAGTACTTAGTTAACACTTTATAAATGCTTTACTAACACCACAAATGCCATCACTTCAGTTACAGTGCGTTATCATTGAACTTGAAAGGAGTTAAACAAGCGTCTATGCTTCATGAAAGCAACAGGCTGCTTAATTTTTTACATACTACCACTCCTGTGTGTACTGCAGTGTGTGGTGCCTACTGTAAGATTCATAGTACGCATTAAAGTGTGGTTATAGGGCTTTATTAATGCTGCTGAAACAATGTTCAATATTAGGTATTAAAGCCAAAGAATTGTGTTTTTAAATTAGTGCTTGTGCATTATTTACCTTACTCCTTAGTCTTGATTCCAAGTACCTCTTTCGAAGGCATCTTGCATTGCAATGGTTTGAAGTCTTTATGAGCAAAGCTAAAAACCTGTCCTGGGGATCAGACAGACATTTTTTCCCTGCCGGTTTTCTTCCTGAGCACTAGTTCCCTCATTGCCCAATATGTTCTCCTGCCTTTGGAACCCATGATGGAGGACCCAGCTGGTGGGTGTGCCCCTCCATCAATAGGTGGTGGACACGGTGTCCACATCAAGGCAACAATGTGGACACCTGAATAAGAGCCCCAGGAAATAAACCAAAGACAGAATGATCATCAGGTGACCATGGCTTTAGGTAGTAAAATGGGCATTTGGATAGGTTTCTTGGGCTTTACACTCCGATCCAACCTTTAAAAAACAGTTTTGTATTACAATGTGATGTGGTTTTGTTCCCCAACTGCCTTGAATCAATGTAAAACCAAGAATAAAATTTCTCATATTAACAATGCTGCTCCATCCCACTGCTAGCCCATAAGTGCAAGTTCTGGGCATAACAGGGGTAGGATTAGAATCTTTGCTTCTTCAAAAGCCTAAGCCACATAATTTGTAAGGGTCCTTTCACACGGGCGGTCCATCCGGCGGAGTCCGATTTGCTCAGCGGGGGATAGCTCCGCTGATCCCCACTGAGCAGGCAGATGATAGGTCCATCTATGCTCACTGTGCAGAGACGGACCTGCCAGAGCCCCGCTCTGCGCCTATGGGAGATCAGATGAAAAACACAGACCACCTGTCTGTTTTCATCCGATCCACCTGACGGATGGAAAATAGGGTCTCCATCCATCTGGATTTCACAGACCGGATTGGATAGCAAGTGTCAGCGGAAATGTCACCGTTGACATCCAAGTGGGGGGTCACATGCATTAACGTTTCAGATCAATTAGTTCAGCTGTGATTCTGTTAAGAAAAGTATGAAGTATTTAATGTAAAACAAGCTATATAATTATGTGCACAAAAACTTGAGATTTGTTACATTTAGGTGCAAAAAGCCCATTCACAAGCATTGCCAACTTCATCTTGACAATGCTAGATGTGTGGTCTGCTGGTGCTAGATCAATCCTTCTCTCCAGCTTTGGCTACACATAGAATTGTCTGAAGGCCGTTTACAGAAAGAGCTAGTTGATACAAAAGAAAACATCTCTGGCCTCTCAGTTTCGAAGCAGTTAAAAACTGCATTAATGATATTATGGTTAACGAGAAACTCACTGCTGTGTAAGTAGATACCCACGATAAATTTCTCGGGGTATGGCAACCCTGGGTGGCTAACAACCACCCTTCACGATTTAACCCAACACTACTTTCTCTTTGATAGGTCTCTGTTCCCCCCTGCCCCGTGGACCCCCTTCTCTCTTTCTTTCTATTTTTCTTTCTTTCTTTCTTCTATTTTCTTTTCTCTATTTCTTTTCCTCTCTCTTTATTGCTACTTATCTAGTTGGCTCTCTTTCTTTTCATCCTCTCTTTCTTTGTGGTTTGGGCCCTCAGGCTTGGTCCTGTCTGCCCTGGACACAGGATGCATTATTTATTTTATATTTTGAAAAACTGATATCCTCTGCTATGTGACTGCTTGAATTTTAATTTTTTTTTTGTTATTTTATTTATTATCTTTATTTTTTTATGTTTGTAATGTTGTGTATCGTATAGCAACTTTGCTTTTAAGTTCTACATTTACCCCGGCGTGTTAGCCGGTATGTTACCTAAGCCAGCATTAGGTTAATTTAGCAGGCCACTTGGGTTGAGGACATTCTATTGCCGGTCTTCTGGATTCGCTTTTGGATCCCTAGAAGCCGGATTCATCTCAGGTCTACGGACTATCTGTTCTGATGTTTGATAGCTTATGGTGTGTCCACCACTGTCTTTCTCTTTTGTATTCTTTTGTTTGTTGATGTACCTTTTCAATAAAACTCTTTGTACAAGAAAACATCTCTGGCCAACAAATATGGCATACAGAATTTACAAAAGTAATCCAGACTAGGCATCGACCGATTATCGGTACGGCCAATATTTACTTTTTTTTTTTTTAGAAGTATCAGTAAATAAAACTGAACGATATTACTTGAAGTTTTTTTACCGGTACCGTTCTTTAGAGCGGACGGCCGGCTTTATTGCAACAACCACTGATGCGGCTCGGCTGTTAATACAAGCAGCAGGAAGGGACGTTCTCTCTTCTCCACCTGTCCCACCGGGAGGGCCTGAGCAACAAGGCGGTACATCTGCCGGCTGGCCGAAGACCCGAAAAAAGCCAATGCTTCGCTCGGTTCTCGGATATAGTAATCCGGAAGCGATGTCATGACACCACTACCCGGATTAAATGTGCCGGTTTTAAAAAAATAAAATATTCAAAAACGCAGATCTTGACGTTTTGAATACTTTGTAGTGCAGAGGACGGGTTTGGGGTCTTATAGATCCCCAATCTCTTTATCAAGAGTACCTCTCACATGCCCATTACTCAACATTTACATTTCTTGTGACAGCAATATCAGTGATAAATAAAATAAATGTAAAATGACAGCGTTTAAAAAAAAAAAAAAAAAAAAAAGGGGGGGGGGACAAAATAGCAGGAGAGGTGGCTGAAATATCGGCATCGAAAAAACTATATCGTCGATCCCTAATCCAGACCCTCTATGGGCCAGACACTGCACTAGTAACTCATAATTTTAGAGTGGAACTCAAGGCAAATGTCTAGGAAATGCAATTATAAAAACAAACAAATATGTCATTACAGCTGGAAGCATCTTCTACACTAAACAATTAAAACACATCTTTGGGACTGGTACTCGCCAATCTATTAAAAACGCAGCTTAAAGGGTAACTCCACTTCCGTGGGAAAAAAATTGCAAATATAGCATATACAATTGCTACACAAATATTTGAATTGAATGGGTTTAAAAAAAAAAAAAAACGACCTTTCCTTTTCAATCTGCAGTGCTGTACATTTTCTGTGAAATGCAATATGGCTATCTGGAAGCCTTCTGCGCACAGATGTGTACAGCACACACTCTTCCAGCTTGTGCGATTGGCTCAGCGATTCCTTATTTTATATTAAAGCGGAAGTTCAACCGAATTTTTTTTTTTTTTTTTTTAACATTAGATTCATGCTCATTTTGTCAAGGGGAATCGGGTAGTTTTTTTAAAAAAACGAAGCAGTACTTACCGTTTTAGAGAGCGATCTTCTCCGCCGCTTCCGGGTATGGTGTTCGGGACTGGGCGTTCCTATTTGATTGACAGGCTTCCGACGGTCGCATACATCGCGTCACGAGTAGCCGAAAGAAGCCGAACGTCGGTGCGGCTACTGACGTTCGGCTACTTTCGGAAAATCGTGACGCGATGGATGCGACCGTCGGAAGCCTGTCAATCAAATAGGAACGCCCAGTCCCGCAGCCCATACCTGGAAGCGGCGGAGAAGATCGCTCTCTAAAACGGTAAGTACTGCTTGGTTTTTAAAAAAAACTACCCGATTCCCCTTGACAAAAGGTCTAAGGTTAAAAATTAACATTTCCGGGTGAACCTCCACTTTAAGGTACAAGTCAGATTTTGAGCATCCCTGCAACAAAATTTTAATTTTTGGTGAGATACTCTCAAAAGGTAAATCATATCTGAAGGGAGACAGGCCCTACCATAGAGCCCTGCTATTGCAGTAGACGATTAAGAATTATAAAATCACTCCCATACAGATTCACTCTGTACATGGACACCAAACAGCCAGCTATTTCTTCAGAATAACGAAAGGTAGAAAACTACAACAAAGTTGGTCAAAATCCTAGCAACGTACATAGATCACCCAGAGGGGAATGTATCTTTCGTAATAAAAGTGGAGTTATTCTTCAAGCTGTTTCCAGTCAAATCTCCAATAAGGCTACACATTGGCCAGTGTAGTAGCAGAACAATGATAATGGTCTTTCATGTTAAACCCCCTTCACTATGCGCATTGAAAATGTTAGGGCTCATGCAATCAATTTGTTGTGTACAGATCTTTAATTTTTATGAATTCAAATGCAGCATTATTGTAAGATATAGGGCCCCGTGCACACCGTTTCATGCCAGTTCACAGCATTTAGCTGCGTAAACAAAACTAGAAAAATCTGTGTTTACAGTCAAGGATGAGCACCGCATTTAACACTATGCCAGTAAATGTTTTTTCCAACATTCACATGTATACACGGACCCTATTGCAAAGCGCTGCGCAAACTGTTGGCGCTATATAAATCCTGTATAATAATAATAATAATAATAATAATATTGACAACCATGTAAATATCAATGGGTGGGTAGCAGCGCTGCCAATTACACTTTGATGTTAAATCTCCCACTGAGTCAAGAGTCGTTCATGTGGCAAATCAAGCGCAGAATGACCTCAGTCATTGGTCACGGTCATTCTATGCATGCGCTGATGCAATAGGACTACTTTCTCAGGGGGGAGACGTACAAATCAATAGTGTATAGTCTGAGGCGCCATTGTTGATATTTACATGTTGGTATGCACAAACATTACATGCATACCTCAGATAGACAACTTTTAAAAAACGCAGAATCTCTGTGCTTCAACACTGTAAAAAGCTACAGTCCTGATTGGTTCAGAGTTTTGGTCCTCGCTTTCCCAATCTGAGTGCAGTTGCACAGGTGTTTGGCAGATTACAGATGCATACATAAAGCAGATCAGACTTCTACTAGATATTTTATATGTACATTAAATGCATTTGTTAAAAGTCAAAGTTAGGCTGCTGTACTAAGGTTTTTGCTTTAATGGTAACTAAATGGTCCAAGAGAAAGCAAATCGCTAGGAAACCTGGACATTTCTTTAATGTGTTAAAGCTAAACTCCATTAATTTAGCCACTTTGTAAAATGTGCTAGATTACTATGGGTTAAGTCCAGCGGGGTGCATATCACCTCAATGAGTTCTCTGTAATTTACAGTTTACATGGCACTCAAGAGCATATCTATCTATAGTTCTGGTGCGTCAACGCTGGACTTGGTCTCAGATCCAGCAGCTGCATGCAGCCACTCTGCCAACCCCACCTGTCCTTCTGTTCAATAACAGAGCAGCATGTATTATGTGAATCCATTCACATAATACAAAGTCTTCTATAAAACAGCAGGTGAGCAGATATGCTGCTGCTGTATGTGAAGACAGTGGGATTGATTTACTAAAGGCAAATCCAACTGTAAGTGCAGTCGCTGTAGATCTGAAATGAGGGGAAGCTCTGCTGATTTTATCATCCAATCATGTGCAAGCAAAAAAGCTGTTTAGTTTTCCTTGCATGTCCCCCTTAGATCTTCAGCGACTGCACTTCCAAGTGCACTTGACGTGCATAGTGGATTTGCCCTTCGTAAGTAAACCCCAGTGTCTCTCTCAGCACTGGGAGTGTAGTGACAGCCCAGTAAACTGGGTTTAAAATTTTTTTTTTTAAATTCAGAAGATGGCATGCACCTCATTGGATGTAAAGTGAAACACACATTACATGCTATATAAAACAGAGTCGTCATACTCGCAAAGCCACTAAAGCATTTGTTGTGTAGAGTGAAAGATACCTGGTTGATACTGCCTTCAGCTGTCCCTCCCAGCTTCTCTGTATCCCCACTGCAGGTTGAGATTTTTGTAGACCAGCTGGTGTCCACTGGGAAGAATACTCTGTTTCAGTTATTTTCTAAGCTCTTCACCTTCCTCCTTTTTCTCAACTGTGCCGTCCACACAACTAGTCATGTTCCACATGACACTCCGCTCCCTCCTCCATGTCATCCTATTGTAAAACACTATGGGGGAATGATATTGTATGCTGATTGATTAGATCCACTAAAAAAAAAAATCTTTAAAAAAAACATTTAGTTTTAAAGTGGTTGTAAAGTCGGGACATTTACTGGCATCCTCTGTTCTAACAAGCTATACATTACATTGTGTGTGTTTTTTAATTATGAAGCCTAATACCCCATTTCACAGCTCCACAGTGCAGTTACATGACCTCCAGCATCTCTCCTTCCCAGAACTAAGGACTACAGTGGGAGGGCAGAGTATCCCAGGAGGGGATGTGAGCCGGGAGGTCACGCTACCACACAGCAGCAATGTGAAAAGGTATTTAGCTTTAAATTGTAAAATAATAAAAAAAAATACACCGCACAAACACACAGTAATGTATAGCTTGATATAACATAAGGCAGTAATTGTTCTCACTGACAGCCACATGGAATAGCGGCAGGGAGGAGATCAGCTTACACACTAGGAATAGACAGGGAGGGAGGGGGAGAGACTCTAAACAGCAGGATGATTACCGTGGTCAGTCCACATGGGGGACGACGACACAGGAACAGGCAGATCAACCAGGTATTTTACAGCATAGAACGGGACAAATGACACCACAAAAGCACTATGCTGTTTATCATGGGTTAAAGGAACAAGATTTATTTTAGGGTTAAAACGGCTTGAATATGAAATATATAAACATAATTGCTGACTCCCTATAGACTAAAGAAAAAAGAACTAAAAATAAAGGAAGAAGAGCCTTGGAGATGCCATCTGAAAAAAGTGAAAGCTAATGTCGATCTGACTCAACCTATACCATATTAAACACACAAAAAAGACATTGGACGTCCAATAAAGATTTATAGGAAGCTGTAAAACAGTTGAGATTTATAAATCTTATTTAAATTGCATCTCTGAAACTTTTTATTTTAGTCATGCGACTGGCACAGTTTTTATTCCGCGCTGATGGAATAATTTGTTAGCGATAAATATAGGAGCTGCCACAACCACTGACACCTACCTTGGCAGGGTCTAAAGTGAAAAATTGTCTATAGGTTTGTGTGGCTCTGTGGTAAATTAGTTTTAGCCCAGGTTCACACTGAGCTGCGGGAATGAAGCCGTGCAAGCTCAGCTGAACTCGCACGATTTCAGCCGAGATTACTGAGAGATCTGTGCGTCAATGTAAATCATAGGCTGAAATTGCAAAAAGCAGTACAGAAACTACTTTTTGAAATGGGCGCAGCACTGCAGATGCGGCGGCGCACCGATAAGGACAGTGTCATTGCTGGCAATTACCGCCGATTTGACATGTCAAATCGCACCAGTGTGATGATAGATAAAATCTGTGATGGTGACTAATCAATAAAGTGCCACATTCTATCTAGAATGCTTATGTAGCCGACATGTGCAAAGCGGAATTTTTTTTTTATAAAATAAAATCAATCTGTACAGTAAATGAGATGAACATCAAAAAAAGGGAACAATCTCAGGGGCTAAAGCCACTGAAGTTAATCACCAATAGAAAAAACAATATACACCAATTTTTTCTATTAGTGATTACCTTCAGTGACTTGAACCCCTGAGATGGTTCCTTTAAGGTTGTTCATCTCATTTAGACCCCATTCACACCTGAGCGACAGCCGCGTTCAGCGGTAGCGGCGTATTTTGCCGCGGGTGTGAAACTTTCAATTTTTTTTTTTTTTTTTAAATCTTCCCATTGCTGTCACGTCACTGTCGTCTGAAAAAAAGGGTCCGGGACTTTTTTTTCAGGTGACAGGCGTTCGGCGTCTATGAGATGTGAACCACCTCCATAGACAGCAATGGGAATTCTCCCCTCTAGCGGCAGAAGCGTCCAGCGTCGGGCGTTTTGTCGCTCAGGTGTGAATGCAGCCTTACTGTACACAGATTGATTTTTATTTATTGTATTTATTTTTCCGGCTTAGAACATGTCGGTTTCATAAGCATTATATATGGTTAGTACTTGCCACTTTATTGATTAGTCACCATTACTACAAAAACATTCAAACCAATTTGCCACAGAGCAGGGCCATCACCACTAAACCCGACAGACAATTTCTCACAGCACCAAGCAGGGCTGGCCAGACACTCATGCACACTGGAGCGAGCATGCACCAGCAAAGTATTAGAAGCTCCTCAAAGATCTTTCCCTGCAGATGCCAAAAGACCTGGGGAGAGATCATGTGACCACACATCGCTGCAGGAATAAGGCACTTAGAGGGTTTTTAAAAGAAACATACAGTGACAAATATAGGATTTAAGTTACTGAATCATGGCAATTAATACTTCTGTTTAGCATCACTTTAACGCATAGTAAGCCAGCACATTTTAAAGTACCTGGAGTTCAACTTTAAAGTGCATGTTCTACCCCAAAAGGTCATATTCATGATGGGTGTTGTGCCATGTACTTGGGTTAAAAATGTAAAGTGGAGGTTCACCTTAAAACAATTATCTAACATTACATCCAGCATACTAAACGACATGTACAGTATGCTGGTATTTTTTTTTTTTTTCGCCGTACATACTGTTATATTGTTATTTTCCCCGGCTTTTGATTCCCGCGGGACTGGGCGTTCCTATTGAGAGGTTAGATGATTGACGTCTATACGATGATCGGCTCTATACGGCGCCTGCGTATAGCTGACTGCGCAGGCGCCATATAGAGCAGACTCGCAAGTCGGCTATTTACGGAAAACTGGTGACGCGCCTTATGTGCCATGGGAAGTTTTTCACCAGACGTCAATCATCTAACCTCTCAATAGGAACGCCCAGTCCCGCGGGAATCAGAACCCAGAAGCCAGGGGGAAATATACGGCGAAAAAAAAATAAAAAAAAACACACCAGCATACTCTACATGTCGTTAGTATGCTGGATGTAATGTTAGATAAAGTGGAGGTTCACCCTAAAACAAATTAAGTACCCTGCTCTTTGTATTTCCTTTGTGTGGAAATTCCTTGTGATCCTGACAAATCCCCCTGCTTATAGGATTTCAAACTGATCACGCTAGGCATAGAGAAGCACATCCATCCCAGTGTGGTAAATTTTCTGGCCGACACGCTCCACGATCTTCACTGGTAAGATCAGTGGATTGCTCCCTCTGCCTCCTGCTGATACACCCCTTCCCCAAACCTCTAGCGCAGTCAAGAACAAAATAAATTTGTCGAAAAAAAAAAAAAAAGGGGGGGGGGTGTATCATTATGCGCGCACACACACACACACATTTAACACGTCACAATTTTTCGAGGAAAAAAACAATGCTAAAAGGTGCCATTGACATGAAAATTTTCACCACGTCATTAAGAACCCATGCAATCCATCCATACAAAAAACAAAAGCAAAGTTCAGAAATTAAGCTGTGTAATAAAATGGAATGAGTGAGGGAAAAAGTATTGAACACATGAAGGGAGATGCAAAAAAGGCATTGAAAGCCAAAACACCAGATGAAATCAGTAATAAGAAAGCAATCCTTCCCCTTGTCAGAGCAAATATCAGCTGGTTCAGTCTCAACTGAAGGTATAAAAAAAGGTGTCATTACCAAGGTGTCACACAAGAAACATCTCATGATGGGTAAAAGCAAAGAGCTCTTTCGAGAACTTTGTAATCTTATTGTTGCAAAACATACTAAATGGCATTGGTTACATAAGGGATTTTCAAACTTCTGAATGCTCCGGTTCCATAATTTGCCAGTGGAAAGATCATTTCACCATAAAACTGGCCACGAACAGGTGCTCCTCGCAAGATTTTTGAGAGGAGTGAAAAAAGATATGAGAAGAATTGTCCAAGAGCCAAGGGCCACTTGTGGAGAGATTCAAAAAGAGCTGGAATTGGCAGGTACAATAGTTTCATAGAAAACAAAATAATGCAATCAACCACCATGGCCTGTATACACACTCACCACGCAAGACTCTATTGCTGAAGAAAAAGCATGTTGAAGCTGGTTTAAAGGTTTATAAAGTTTGCTGCACAACATTTAGACAAGCCTGTGAAATACTGGGAGAACAGTCTGGTCACAGGAGACCAAAATGTAACTCTTTGAATGCCATAACACACCAATGTTTGAAGGTCAAATGGCACCGCACATAACGCCAAAAACACCCTCATACCAAAAGTGAAGTTTGAAGGTGGGAACATCGTGGTGTTTTTCAGCATACGGTAGTGGCAAACTTCATATCATTGAAGGAAGAATGAATGGAAAAATGTACCAAGACATTCTGGATAAAAATCTACCAGTATGATGAAGATGAAACAAGGGTGGATATTTCACCAATACAATGATTTTAAAACACAAAGCCAAGGAAACCTTCATATGGTTTTAACCACTTCAGCCCCAGACCATATTGCTGGTCAATGACCGGGCCACTTTTTGAGATTCGGCACTGACAAAATTGGCGTCCTTTTTTCCCCACAAATAGAGCTTTCTTTTGGTGGTATTTGATCACCTCTTTAGGGGATAGTTTTTTGGCATTTTTATAAATAATTTTTTTTTACTAGTAATGGTGGCAATCAGTGATTTTTAAATCGGTACTGCAACATTATGGCGGACACTTGACACATTTTTGGGACCATTGGCATTTTTATAGCGATCAGTGGTATAAAAATGCATTAAAGCGGGGGTTCACCCTAAAAACAAATTTCTAACATTAGAGCCAGCATACTGAGGACATTTACTGTATGCAGGTCTTTTTTTTCTTACATACCGTTATATTCCGATTTTGTCCAGGGCTTCCGGGTTCTGACTGCGGGACTGGGCATTCCAATCCCTGCCTCAGGGTTCTGATGACTGCGGGACTGGGCATTCCCATCCTTGGAATACATGATTGACGGCTTGTGAAACAGTTCCCCTGTCGCACAACGCGCGTAACCAGATTTCCGGAAATAGCCGAGCTGCGAATCGGCGCTATACGGCGCCTGCGCAGTCAGCTCTACACGGCACGTATAACTGCGGCGGCTGGTCGGCAAGTAGTTAAAGAAAAGAAAATAAAGCTGCTAGAATGGCCCAGCCAATCACCTGACTTGAATCCAATAGAAGATCTATTGAAAGAACTAAAGATCAGAGTTCATAGAAGAGGCACACAACCTTCAAGATTTGAAAACGGAGTGGAAGAATGGGCCATACAGGTGATGACTTAAAGCTGTCATTACCAACAAACGGATTTTGTACCATTAAAGTAGCTTTTCCTTGTGTTATTCCATTACACAACTTAATTTCTGAACTACTTTTTTTTGTATGTATGGATTGTCACCAACGTGTGGTGAAGATTTAATGTCAATAGCACCTTTAGAAAAATGACATGTTTAATACCAATTCTAACCGCTGTGTATATATTATACACCTACACAAATGTTTTGCCTTCCATTTTAAATTGAATGAGTTGTTTTTCCAAGGTAAGGGTTAACATACTTTTAAAGGCACACAAACACACACCCAGTCAACCATCATTCTCAGAAGAAAAAAAAAGCCAGCGACAGGTTATACAATTCTCAGGAATTTTGCCAACAAGTCCATAATTCTGCATATTTGCCTGAAATTCCACTCAAGTTATATGGTAAGTTTAGGTTTATTTTATTGAGCACCTTTTTTTAAAAGGATTGTGAAAGATTGGCTTAAAGTATCTTACTGAAAAGAGCCCACGGCACTAGTCTATATATTTTTTTGTGCGAAAATTCTCAGTTGTTTATTCCAACTAGGTTTTACAGTAAAGATTTAAGTGGTGTACTGACCGGGAGAAATAAAAATTCATAAATATACAGATACTGACAACAATGCACTAAACAAAAAGTATCAATTGCTGCTTGTTTAGGCCTTATGCACACTGGGTGTTTGGACCTTTCTCTTCTGGCAAAAAAAAAAAAAAAAACACACTTCTAAAAAAAAAAACACATGCAACAAGTTTAATTGCGTAAAGCGCTTGGGTGTGCATTAATCAATCATTTGCCTAATCATTTATTCATTCCAGTGAAATTACCGCTAAAGTGCTAAATGCACCTAGCGAAAGCCACATTAAGGCTGCTTTCACATTGAGGCGTGGAGCCGCGGTGACGGTATAGCCGCGCTATTTGTAGCGCGGCTATACCGTCGTATTTACCGCGATATTCGGGCGCTAGCGGTGAGGTTTGAACCCCCGCTAGCGGCCGAAAAAGGGTTAATACCGCTCGCGTTGCGGGCGGTATTACCGCGCTTTCCCATTGATTTCAATGGGAAGGCGCGGTATAGGAGCGGTGAACACACCGCTCCTATACAGCGGTAAAGATGCGGCTAGCAGGACTTTTGGAGCGCTCCTGCTAGCGCACCGCTTCAATGTGAAAGCCTTTGGGCTTTCACATTGAACACTACAGGGCAGGTTTTTTCATGCGGTATAGCAGCGCTATTTTTAGCGCTGTACCGCATGAAAAACGCCTCAATGTGAAAGGGGCCTAAGTCGTCCAGTGTGCATGGGGCCTTACCTCCATAAAACCTGAATTCAGTCATTTTAAAACAAGAGAAACAAATAAAACTAAAAAAATGCTGCATGCAGGGGAAAGACCAAATTGTACTTTCTAGAATGAACTATATTTGTGTGGCAAACTATATGCACCTAGTCTAAATGTATGGAAGATGTTAATAAATTTGAATATTTGTCAAATACAGAAAATACTGGGAGGTGAAATAAAGTGTTTATATGTAATATCTGTAGACAGGTGATTACCCATTCCTAATGACCACTTCGCTCTTCCAACTGGTCTTCTGCTTGTGTTTTATTTGCTCTCCAGTTCCATTCGGCAGACTGTATCCATTTGACGTTAAATGACAACAGTGACATTTATAATTGTTCAGGTATGAAAAATTAGCCATATTTATAAAGGTCCCCAATGCGTTCTCCCTTCAATTATTTTTTTTACCCCCTCTGCATCTTATTCCAAAAAGATGACCGGAACTGCCAAGTGAAAAACATTTTAAAGTGGAACTAAACAAAAAAATGTCAAAAGGGTATTTAAAAAAAATGCTCTTTGTGTCCAGTTGCACTTTTGTCCTTAGATGGTTCCTCCCAAATGTCACTGTCAATTCCTTTATATATTAGAAACACCCCTGTGCTTAAAAGTGTTTAAACGCACTATCCCGGTCCATATGGGCATTCATTAGATTTAGCCCGACACTGTCATCAAGTCAGGGATACACAGATTTTCACAAGAGGCACATATCATGGGATTGCAAGCACATTGTATCAGTACCACTGTTATTCACTTGTGTTGGCTCCTGCACCCAATGCCCTGTTTTTATTTTGCTGCACCAAAAAGTTTAGTCTAGATCGGTATATCTTTTCCTCAAGGGAGGGTACAGCTGTCATTGATAGAGCAGCTGAATGTTCGAGGCAGCCCATTTTGACATATGAGGCCCAGAGAACTGAACGGCTTTTCATTCTAAGCAAAAACACAACAACATGAAGCACAGATGTCATGGGTTCTTAATGAAAGTGTAAGCAGAATTTGTACTTTACACATGGAGGACTTAATGGCACATCAGTTTTACAACTGCGGACAAAAGGAAAACTATCACCTAGAATGAAAAGGCTCTGCTTTAATAGAGTACCTGCTCAGCTACAAAAAAAAAAAAATATATATAAAATGTTTCCTTATACAATGGAGGATAATGGGAGTAGAACATTGTTTTGTCCAGCTGCCATTTGATATTTTGTGAACTCTAGACAAAAATCTATATACTTTTTTCCTTTTCAGTATTCCCTTTGCTGAGATTTTCCTGCAAACACCCACTTTAACCTTACCAATGCTCCATGAAGGGTCACCTCACGGGCCAACAATAAAGCAAAAAGGAGGCTGGTTCAGTCATCAATCCAGGAAACTGGGTCGATGTTTACAACCTGCATGAGTATTTATACAAAGCTAGATATTACCAGCATTTCAATGACTTAAAAGCTGAAAATATATAAAAAAAATAAATAAAAAAAAGTGTAGCTCCCCGAAAAGCAAATTATACTTACCAGTCCACACCACATACACACGTAAGCTGAACAAGAGAACTTAATCCCCCCCCCCCCCCAATGCTAAACAGTATGGATGGAGGAATCTCTCCATGCCAGCTATTATAAATGAAGCAGAAAAATCAACCAGGCTGCCTAAATATCTGATAAGTGTCTACCTCTAATAATATACATTCACAGCTTGCCAATCATTTCTCCACTCTGTTGCTTGTTTTCCCCATTCAAGTTCTGTCAAGCCAAGTGGCATCAACAGGGCCACCGACAGCTTAAGGGCCAAATTCACTTTATTTCCAAATTCCAGTTCCCCCATGTACCAATAAAGCACTAATGTACTTAATTTTGCAAAAATAAACCAGCATCCCATTAATTTTACACCGGATTATCCAACTCTCGCCATAGCCATTTAAAAAACACACTGCTCAATTAGTTCTTCCTTACTTCCTTGTCAGACTTTAGGTCATGACACAGGAAGGAGTTGACCAGCTAAGAGTAGATGCAGGGCTTATGCCAATGAGATCAGCTGATCAACTCTTTCCTGTGTCATGACCTCAAGTCTGACCAGGAAGTAAGGCAGAAGTAATCGAGCAGTGTGTTTAAATAGCTATGAAGACAAGAGGTAAGACTATAGAATTAAGGGTGAACTTAGCCTTTAAATTTTGTCCAATTCATCAGTAATTGGTTGAAACTAGTATAGCTTTACAGAAATAGCTTCAACATTTGGCACCCATGAGAATGTAAGAACTATAGAATGGGGGGGGGGGGGGGGGTGGTCTACTGGCATCTATATTTCAATTACTACACGAAACAATGAAAAGGCAAAGGGCTGATCGCTTTGCTTTAAAGTGACCCATGCCATTTCTTTAGTTATTCATTGTGAATGGTAAGCAGTTGTACGTACTTCATCATTCCCCTCTTAAAGCTCCATACACACAGACTTGAATGTTGGGAGACAACAGCCGGTTCAACAAACAAAAAAAATGGCAAAATTTAGCTCGTGTGTAGGTCAGTCTGTTGGACGTGCATGCTGGAAAACTAGCCACAGACTTTACTCCCGATCAGCGCTGTCAGCCAATGGTTAATCAGAGCTCAGCGGGGGAGATCACTGAACTAACCTTGCATGGTTAGTACAGTGGCTTCAACAGGAGCAGTTTTTTTTTTCATGCAACCAAGAAAAAAACCTGTAGTGTGAACCCGGGCTTTACACCACTGCTCTAATCATCCCTGGATAGCAGTTGTGACAAATCTATAAAGGTCATCTGATCAGCTTGATGCCTAAAGTGCAACTTGGATACAATGACATCCCTGCTTTCTTAATGGGCTGGATTCCCCTGTATCATTTGATGTGGTAAGGTCCAACCAACTGGCAAGATGTTAAAAAAGTGGGAAACATTCATTTTTAGGCCTCATGCACACTGGATGTTAAAATAACGTTATAAAAAACGCTAGTAACTTTGCAGTGTTTAACATCTTTCAATGTTTTTACAATAGCATTTTTTAGCATGCATTAGCAGTCAGCCACGGTTGAGCGTTTGTCAACATTTGATGGTGGAGTTTTTCAGCTGTAAAAATGCTCTTTTCAGAACCTCTTTTTTTTTTTAAAGCGGGGGTTCACCCTAAAAAATAGCCGAAATAGGACTCGGATCTATACGGCGCCTGCGCAGTCAGCTCCTAGTCTGTGCGCAGGCGTCGTATAGCGCCGCGAAGAGCCAAGTCCTACTCCGGCTATTTTCGGAACGCGTGACGCGCCATAGCCGGCCGTCAATCATGTTCCCCTCTTTATAGGAACGCCTACTCCCCGCGGGAGTCTGAAACTAAACTAAAGGATTAAACTAAGTACAGCGCCAAAAAAATAAATAAAGGCATACTGTAGCTGACGCTAGTATGCTGTATGGGATGGTTCAAATTTGTTTTTTTAGGGCGAACCTCCGCTTTAAGCCAAAGCATGCACCAGCCAAAAACTGCTGATAACAGCCTGTGTGTGCATGAACACAGAACATCATGATGGGGCTTTTTGACTGTAGAAAAAAACATCTGAAGCCAAAAACAGCTGCTGTAAAAACATCCAGTGTGCATGAGGTCTTAACAATTCCTAGATGGCAGCTGTGAAAACTCTTAAGTTATCTGTAAAGCCTGGTACACACATCGGATTTTCCGCAGACAAAAGCGTAGAACTTTTGTCCGAAGGGCGTTGGCCATGAACTTGTCTTGCATACAAAAAGCGGCAAAGAATTCTCGTCCAAACACAAAACTACAGCTCTTTAGCGCCACCCTTTGGGCAACATCTGCTAATGTCTTGTGGTTAGCATTGCTTCTGAGCATGCGCGTTTGTACTTTGGATTTATTTCTGACGGGTTTGTGTACACACAATTTGGATAATCACACATTTGTTGTCGGAAATTTTTAAAGCACGCTATCCAACATTTGTTGTCGGAAAATCCGACAGCAATTGTCCGATGGAGCATACAAACCATCAGAATTTCCGACGGAAAATGCGATCGTGTGTACGGGCCTTAACACTGACAGGAAGCAATACAAAAGCTTACAATAGCCTCTATGCACAGGTACGGCAAGAAGCCAACAATCACAAGAAATAACAGCCTTCAGTGGTACAGGCCATTGAAATGTTCTAATGTACATTAAGCTTAGAAAACCAGTTTTAGGGTCAACAGCCAACATATATACATACTTCTGTCAGTTTGAAATCAGGAAAAAAATAAAAAAAAAGTTGTATTCTTCCTATGCAATACGCAACAATCAAAATGATCTGTAATAAAACATCCATTTAGGGTTTCTTTATAGAAATATGTACACAATCTTACAGACAGGGTTTGGATAATGAGGGACAGGAAAATGAAATGAAAACTTTGAAGGTTTTCTTCCCCATTGCTATCTGTCAAATGTATCAACAGATAAGACTTTGCTTTTGTACAACTTTGTAGTCTACAAAGTTCGAAAACCATTCAATGGGTAAACCTAAAATTTCCATGTCTGGTCTACCTGCTATGACAAAAGCACTGGGCAAGTCACATTTTCAAGTGGGTGCTCAAATATGATGCACCAATATGCTATACAGTGCAAGCAACTCCAGAAAAGAAAAATCAAGTGTTTTGATCTAAATCACCATTCAAGGAAAATGTTTAGTTCCACTTTAAAAAACTTGTCTACCATTTAATAGCTAACCTGGTGACTAGTGGTTATTTCTTCTCTATTTTGTTTTCAGATTTTAGAAATGTCTAGCCATGTATTCTTTTTCCAAGCTGTGCAGTCCATAGAACAGTGCTGAATGTGCTTTTTAAAAAATGCCATTTTCTCTTATTTCACAAAGCGTGCTATAACGTGTTACTAAACCAAAAACAGTAAAATCAGTGTGTATATGCAGTAAAGCATGCTCGTTATACTCACTGTGGAATCTAAGAGGTTTATCCTTTGCACTGTGTAAAAAGGCAGTTTGATCCTCCCCTTCTTCCACTGTCCCTAATATATCTCCTAATAGTACAGAGCTAGGGGACAAGCTATACATGTTCAGTTTGGTGTGTATTGCTAGAGTCTTTTATTAGGAGTGCATGTGATCAGTACAGGGCCAACCAGAATTATCCGGACAGAGGGTCAGGGGTCCTGCATCCTCATAGGACAATCATGGGAGAATAAAAACTCCTCCTACAAGCTTTAACTAAATGATAGAAGTCACAAGACTGCTATATATTTCTGATGAATAAAAAGGTATTTCGCAGCTCATATTTACTAAAAAATAATTGCATTTCCATGCACTGTGGGGGACCAGATAGTGAATGCAGGATCCTGGGTTCAGTAACACTTTAAGACTATCCAATAAGGCCATTTTAAAATCTGGCACTTGTCACCCTACTGCAATATAACCTTAGAGGAACTGCTCCTGTATGAAGCATAAATATTGAACTTTATTAGATCAAGTCAGAGGGCACCTTAGCATTCCAGAAGTTAGACAAAACTAGGAGCTGGAAAAATGATCTACAAATCAAGTTCAAATGTAAGGAACCCATGTGTTATTTTTCTTTTAAAGTTACAATCCTGGGCAATAGCAGCCTTGTGGCATAATACAGGCATTTCTCACCATATGTTGAAGGTGTCAGAGCATTAAAAATTGCATAGAACGTTTGTGCATATGATAAAAAGATGCATAAGTGAAGTTTTATTCAAATCGCAGCTTTCAACCTTGAAACCCTGGAGTGCTTAATGTGAATATAGAAAGTATCCAACCATGGTGCATGTTGTACTTACCCACCTGTACTGAACTTAGTGTTGTGGTGAATAGAATATGTAATTACAAAGAAATAAGATTGTCAAAAGCAAATACCTGCTCAAAAGACCACATTAAACCTGTGTTTGGAAGAGACACAGGAATTAGCCAAAGAATATATACCAATACAAAATGAAAGAAAAAACTCTCATGTATTTAAGGAAGGTTTGTGTAAAATGTTTTTTTTTTTTTTTTAGTCTGTAAAAGATTAGGAAATAAAAGATCTGCTTTAACTACCTATACACCAACGTACATTTGGTGACAAAAAAAAAGTAGTTCTATGTCAGCGGCCTTCTGGGTTTTTAAAAAGATAAAGTGTGAGCAGTCTTGATTTGAGGAGGGTATATATTTTTTTTTATGCATTAGAAGATAGGTTAGAAATTGTCAATTGCGGCCTTGGTCTCCCTTGCGGCGATATAGCCATCACTTCTCATCCTGATGTCCACCGCCACACAAGCGAGTGCTCTCTGCTTCAGGAATTTGGACAGTGGGGGGGGGGGGGGGGGGGGAGAGAATAAGAAGGAATGATTGTATGTGCTGCCACTAGAGACGTCTCTCTGACCTTGGTCTGGGGAGTAGCAAGGACGATTTTCTCCAGTGGGGACACCACAAAAACATTATCCAAAATGGTGAAAGTTTTGACTGGAGTTCTACTTTGGCTAGCAGGGCAGGTAACAGTCACGTCCAAAGCTCCCATATCCTGCTGAAGGGTGTTAGCTAAACTAGAATTTCTTCTGGGAGATAAAAGGGCCAAGTAGTATGCTCGGGCAGCACATCGAGGATTAGGAACCTTAGCATCCTCCAACTGCAGTTTTAGATCGGTCCACAGGCTTGCCTTAGAACACTGGTATGCAAAGGCTTTTATACAAAAATAGGAAGGGAGACAGATTTTTCATTCCTATTTCTCAAACAAAAAAAAATGTGCTACAATAATTACACACTACATTTATGTTCGTTGAAGTTGTAAGACAATATGAAAGAAAAACAGATATGCTTTAGGATTTGTATAGCGCCAAGAGTTTGCACAGCGCTTTACATATTACTTGTACACACAATGTTTAAAATGTTGTTTTAAAATTACACAGGTATGAAATCCATAATCTGACAAGCTAAAGACCTGCAGTCCTTTAACTCGGAGCATTTAACAATGCTACTAAACTGATATTGTCATTGCAAGCCGTCTATTCCTTTTTCAGCAAATTCCCATTAAAGTTGAAATCCAGGCAAATATTGTCAATAAGAGAGCCATGCCATGTGTGATCTTTACTTGAATCTTGGTTTTGTTTTATCTTCCAGATCTGTGCAGTAATCCAGCATGAAACAGCTCCTGTACCTGTGTCTCTCCATGCAGGAGTTTCCTGTAACAACCAGTCACTGCTGCGCTCTCAACCTAACCCCCATGGATTTCCTGTGTAGGCTGGCTGGTCCATCTACCCCCTGTAGATTTCTTGTGTAGGGATGGCTGGTCTTCTATCCTGCCCCCTGTAGATTCCTGCAGGCAGCCCGTTTGTCAGAGACCACCAGGATCCCACCACCATCCACCACCAGGATCCCACCACCATCCCTGTACAGGCCAGTGATGACATCAACACCAATTCTATAATATACAAGGGTATTTTGTTGTGCACAAAGTCAATGTATATCATTTGTGGCCAATGAGAATTGCTTGAATTTTGTGCCTGGAGTTCAATCTTAAATATATATATATATATATATAAAAATGGTTTGTAATTATAATATCTAAAATCAAAATTGCAATATACTGCAGCTTATCAATCCTTAGATTGTGTGTGCACCTTTTCAGGCCAAGTACATTTTCAGCAAGGGCAGAAATACCTATTGATATTGACAAACTGCAGTTACCTGATCACTTTTGTGAACAGAACTAAATGCACAAAATTATTTCTTCTGTAAACTGTTAGTCTCTCCCCCCCCCCAAAATGTAATGTAGATTAAGAGAATAAGGGTTTAAAGTCCAACCTGGTTGACCACTAATGCTCCCTCGATAGAAACAGTGGAAGAGTTTATTAGTAAAATAGTGAACATAAAAAAGGAAAAGCCTGAAAAGGAAACTAATGACGCCACCACATTTAAGGACTGGTAAACGGCAATAGGTTACATTTTTGTCTTTGGGTTTAGAAATGCTTTACATTTGAGATGGATTTCCAAAACTAAAGGATTTCATACCTGTAATACTGAAGTGAGTTGCAATGCAAATGAATGATTTTTTGTCTAGGAAATCTGCTTAGCCATCAGATTGATAATCATTACACACAGCACAGATTTAGAACCAAATTTTATTTAGGAATAAATGGCAATACAAAAAGGCAAAATACATCCTCCTTCGACAAAGTAAAATTGTCTAAAGACCCAAGTTTACCATTCCACGTTAATAAAAGGCCGAGTCGTCCAGCTGAAGGCTTGTGGGCTGATAAGTTTAAAATAACCGTTGACAAAATATGACCTAAAAGCATGTATCTAGACACATGCAATCTTACAAATGAGGAAAATAGAATTCTAAAGATACATTACATAAAATCAATATGTTGAATGATGCAAGATGAGGTTAATTTTAGTCTGGGTAATAGTACTGGCAGTGGTGTTTGGTGCAGTGTTTAATTGGAAAGCATAATAGTATTATGATAATACCTTCCTTCTGAGCAACTCAATATCCTGCTAAAAGCTATACTTTGTGGGGAACAAAATAAATAAAAAATTTGGATTTGCTATTGGTCACTGATGCTCTCCCTTTGCAGGTTGCCTGGTCTTGTATCTGCACCCCTTTGGTAAAATCTTTCACTGCATGTTCAAAAAAAATAGGATTTTTGTACTCACCGTAAAATCCATTTCTCCGAGTTCATAGACGGACACAGCCTTCTTTGACATTAGGGTTATGCTTCTTCCTAACCCTAATGTCAAAGAAGGCTGTGTCCGTCTATGAACGGAAGAGAAATGTTCACTAGTGATTATATACATAAATAATATACTGCAGCAATTGAAAAGGTACCCGTTTTTGGAAAGATGGGGGATAGCCAAGACAGGGAGATAGGGGACACCAACACCTTTGGCCACTTCCATTTCTAAAAGAAGGTGCTGTTCCCTACAGGTAAGGCCAACACAGGAGTGAGGCACTTATTTCTGCACACAGGCAGTACCTATCCTATACTACCACTATATAAAGTCTACATCTATAACAGATTACTGGTTTAGGTGAGTTTATAATGCCCGACTACACTTCTTTTGGTTATGTCTGATTTGGCAGTAAACGTATTTTGCTGAAGTGCCATAGTACTGGGCCACCACTACAATAGGTCTGCGCCTTTAGCTAGAACTTAGATTTGATATAATGTTAGTCTACAGTGTATTATTGAATCTGTGTGACAAAACCATTAGGAGGATTAAAAAGTTGCTGCCATCCTACAGCAATACTGTAAGAATCCTATGAAAACAGGCCTTTCAATGTATACTGTGGGGAAAACCGCTTACCTTTACTCAGACGCACATCGCTTAGGTATGACAAGAGCAAAGTACAGTAACCTGGAAAAGTATAAATGATGTAGGTTCTGCAGGCCTGCACACACCGAGAGGCTGGCCAGTGTCAAGGAAGCAGCACATCTGCAAAGTTGCTTCATGCATCTTCTTCCTTTATATACATGCACATTTTTTTTCCCCCTCACAGCATTATTACAAGTGTCTGGCCTGGGAAAATTGTTGCCACCATTTTAGCTTCTAGTATAAACTACTGAGTGTCTGCATACTTTTTCTAGATTGTTGAATATTTGTTTGGTGTAGTACAACAGCTGATTTTAAATGGAAATGGGTCATAGAAGACATTGTCCTTTGTTTCAGTTAGTGTTAAATGTATACTACAATGCTGGCAGTACACAGGCAAAAACATAAAAATTCAAGGCAATCTTCCACTAATCCCTACCATAGAAATATGAATGCATAGACTACCTTCATATCAAGTTCAAACACTTTTGCAATAAAAATGGAGTTAAAACTGGTTGCCCGCCTTGCTTGTGCTTTGCACAAGATGAAAAAGTAAACCATAGATGTAAAATCTATATTAAATGTATTTTCTGTAACCCTTCGATTCTTTCTATAGTTGTGCAGGTTTATAAAAAGGTAAGTAATTATCAAAGTATCCCCTGCCACCATGTCACCTAATCATGTTCCTTTGTAGCCATTATCTGATTATTCAGCAGAGCTGTAGAAAATGCGTTAAGTTGTATGTGTTTGTATAAAAGGTAAACACAGAATTAGTGGAGAAAAATGTAAAAACTAAAATTTTGATGGCATTTTTGAAAAACTATCCTAAGACATGTCAGTGTATGGAAGAAATCTAAACTGGAAAATAAAAAAGAAAAGGAAACCTCATGAGGAATGCCAATTTGGCACTTTAAATACTCTACCACCTGATCAGTCAAAGGAAAGTCCAAAAGAAGGCAACCCTGGAGACAGCAGACATAAAAATGTAGTTGGCCCATGTGACTGCCACCATGCCATTCCCGAAAACTACTACACAGATCCAGGAAAATTATTGAATCAAGTGACTGAGCATAAGCTAGAGGACAATGAAAATTTATTTCCAATTGGGCCGATTTTTTACAAAGATCCTCCAATACCAAGATAACTAAAACTGATAAAAATTGTTAGATCTTAGTCTACATCAGAACCGACTTGAGCACTGCTGCTTATATAAAAAGGCATTTTTCCACTACTGTATGTTGGTAAGAATCTACGTTTAAAATACTAATACCGTACAATCTCTAACTTTGGACTACTTCAAAATCATACGGCTGTGCACAATACTAATTGATCAGTTTGCCAACTATGTCCAGGCTATTAAAACAGAATTCCAAGCCAAAAAAAAAAGTTTTAGCCTAGGATAAGAGGGGGGGGGGGGGGGCTTTTCTGTACAAGGAGGGACCCAGCAGGGTGATGACTCAATGAACAGGTGTGGCAACCAGATTTAATAGGAGATGTTACACTTCCATTCCTGGATAACAAGAATGCATTGAAATATTTGTCCGAAATTGCAGTTCATGAAGTTCCTCAAATAAGTGTTAAGATGTTTTGCTGAAGTTCTGCTTTAACGCTTGTCATTACGAAAAAGGTTTGCAAGTTAATGTCATTCTTAAAGTGACACGGTCAACCACAATGCTCATCTCTTCATTGGTCCATCTACCTTTGCTCCAGTCAAACACAGCCTCCTTCAGACTCTTTGGAATTTGCTTCCCCTCTACAAACTGCTCAATCATTTGTAACTACAAGACGGCGCATGAGACGGCGACGTCACAGGATGTTGGCATCCGACAATCCCAGGAAGTGTTAAACAGCCAAGAGTCTGAAGGAGGCTGCAACGCTGCCACAGTGATGGAGAGACACGGGCCGCCAGAGAGACTAGTAGA